>NC_061862.1:9865650-10156250 GCF_907164915.1 Impatiens glandulifera | reverse complement strand
CCTCCTCCTCCATTCTCTTTCAAACCGATCATAGAATGAATCGGTCGTCCCTCTGGTTAGTACCTGGGCCTGGTTCAAGCCCTCGCCAGGACAGGTTGGAACACCAAGTTCCACCAGAAGGGTGCTTATTTGTGGAATAAGACCGACCGACCGGATGTTGACCATCCAGATGAGAGTGTCGAATAGCACCCGGGACCAGTTGACCGGCGTGCTGGTGATGATGGCCGCCATCATGTTGAAATTCGCCGCGCAATAGGTGTTGGTGACATCTCTTCCAAAGATGCCCTTCCTATTACATCGTTGAGGAGCTGATACTCAGCCCTCAAGAGAGACTTAGAGCCATGATCATCAACAGGCTCATCCGACCGGGCAAGGGAGAGGGAGACCTCTGCCTTAATATCGGCCGGAGGATTGAGATCTGTGATCCCTTGCTTGGGCAGACCGAAGCACCGAGCGAAGTCCTGCTCGGTGAAGTCGAAGATTATACCCCCAACCTTTGATTGGATGTGGGTATCAAAGTGGGGTGTGCCCCGGAATACCCTGGCATTATAGTAAAATTCCAAGACGGACTTAGGGTAGATAGTTTGCTTGTCATCCAGAAAATACTGGAGGCCAATATCTTCCAGTTTCTTGATCATCCGATACACCTCATAGTGTTCGGTACCAGAGCAGGATTCAAAATCGACTTGGAGGATGTTTGGGAATTGAGACATGGTTAGGTTGCCTTAGAGAGAGGATATTCTTGTGACTTGTGAGTGTTAATGTGAGCGTTTGCTTCACTTAAATACTAGTTTAGGGGCTATCCTATTGTCCAAGCATTGAATGGGATGACATGTATTAACTGCAGGATAAGAGATTTTGCATGAAATAGGCAAGTTTGCAGTCTAGGTGTCGGTCATAGGCCTGAACCGTGAAAGATATCAAAAGATCTTCACGTCTTTTTAGGCGCGACCATGTTACTTTGAAAGGGTAATGATGCAGAGCAGATATCCTTAACCTCTGATAACTATTCCTCTTCTATTTGAGATTCAAATAATCTAGGGTAACCTGCTTCCGAACCGGTCAGGTATCAGTTGTTCATCCCGATGCGGTTATTTGGTGTATGCACCAAGTAGCCGGTCGGTTTACTCCATCTGATAGACTGGGCGGTTCTTCCACAGACACCCCGAAGATTCGAAGTTCGACAGCTTAGGAAGAGTTACCGGTTTGTCTGCTTGAACCGGTTTCCCTTTAAGCATCCTTTGGAAGGATTTGGCTAATGTCGGTTAAACTGAGAGTAAGCCTGAATTGAGAAAACTTAGCTTCCTGTAGCGGCTTCGTGAATATATCGGCTACTTGTTGATCGGTCGATACGTATTCCAGCCGGATATGCTTCAGCGTGACATGCTCTCGGATGAAATGATGCCTTATGTCGATGTGCTTGGTTCTGGAGTGGAGAACCGGATTGTAGGTGATCGCTATGGCACTCGTGTTGTCACAGAAAATCGGGGACTCTTTGGCTGTGATACCGAAGTCCTTCAGCTACTGTTGGATCCAGAGGAGTTGAGAACAGCAACTTCCGGCCGCCAAGTATTCAGCCTCCGCGGTTGATGTAGCCACCGACGTCTGTTTTTTGCTGTGCCATGACACCAGTCGGTCACCTAGGAACTGACATGTTCCACTGGTGCTTTTCCTGTCGATCTTGCACCCTGCATAATCTGCGTCTGAGTAGCTTGTTAGATTAAAGGATGAGTCCTTTGGATACCACAGACCGACATCGGGAGTGCCTTTCAGATACTTCAGTATCCTCTTTGCGGCTGTGTAATGGGATTGCTTTGGATTTGCTTGGAATCTTCCACACACACCAACTGCAAACAGGATGTCCGGTCTACTCGCTGTCAGGTACAGTAGGGAACCGATCATGCCCCGGTATGCAATCTGGTCTACCGATTGGCCCTCGTCATCCCGGTCCAGCTTAACTGATGAGCTCATTGGAGTAGCCGCCGAGGAGCAGGTGTCCATCCCGAATTTCTTTAGCAGCTCCTTGGTATATTTAAGTTGACTGATGAATGTTCCTTCTTTAAGTTGTTTAACCTGAAGACCTAGGAAGAAACTTAATTCTCCCATCATACTCATTTCAAACTTGTCAGTCATCATTTTTGAGAATTTGTCACAAAGCTTGGGGTCAGTGGAACCAAAAATAATGTCATCTACATAAATCTGAACGAGTAGGATATGTTCCTTCTTTTCAAATTTGAACAGTGTCTTATCCACCGAACCGATGGTGAAATCATGCTCTAATAGAAATGCGGTTAGTGTGTCATACCAGGCTCTAGGTGCTTGCTTTAGACCGTATAAAGCTTTGTTTAGCCGGTATACATGGTTTGGAAATGCAGCATTTTTGAAACCGGGTGGTTGTTCAACGTACACTTCTTCACGTAGATCACCGTTCAGAAATGCACTTTTAACATCCATTTGAAAAACTTTGAAGTTTTTGAAAGCAGCAAAAGCAAGAAAAATCCTAATGGCTTCAATCCTGGCTACAGGAGCAAATGACTCTTCAAAGTCAATGCCTTCTTCCTGTTTGTAACCTTGAGCCACTAATCTGGCTTTGTTCCTCGTGACCAAACCGTCCTCATTGAGTTTGTTTCTGAGTACCCATCTTGTTCCTATGACCGATTGATCTTTCGGTCTGGAAACTAAGTACCAGACTTTACTGCTCTCGAACTGGTTTAGCTCTTCTTGCATTCCCAAGATCCAATCCGGATCTGACAATGCTTCATCTATTCTTTTTGGTTCAATCTGGGATATGAAAGCAGAGTTAAAATATCCTTCCAGAAGTTGACTCCTAGTTCGAACAGGTTCTGAAGGGTCACCTATAATTTGCTCAGGAGGATGTTTACTGTTTCTTCTGAGATTCAGTTCAGGAGTGTCTACCAAGTTACCGTTTGTTTGATCAAGGCTAGACTTGTTGGTAGGCTGAACGAGATTGTCAGACCGACCGACTCCCTCGGATTGGACCGAAGTGTCAGCTTCCTGTTGTGGAACAGCTTGATCCGGCTGGGTATCAATATTACCCATTAGGTCATGGACAAACCGCCTGAAGACCAGAGTCTCATCTTCATTATCAGAATGAATATCGTTATTTTCCAGTCTGTTGTGTAGATCAAAGCATGAAGCAGTATTGCTTTCAACCGATTCATCGAAAACAACGTGAATTGTTTCCTCCATGGTTGCAGTTCTATTATTATATACTCTATATGCTTTACTTACTGACGAGTATCCTAGCATAATGCCGGTATCGGTCTTTGCATCAAAAGCGGTGAGTTGACTTTTACCATTTATATGAATATAACATTTACAACCGAAAATCCTGAGGTACTTGAGTTTAGGAACTCTGTTAAAATAAACCTCATATGGTGTTTTGTTGTGAAATCTGTTAATCAAAGACCGGTTTTGTGTATGGCATGCAGTATTGATAGCCTCAGCCCAAAATTTCTGAGCAATGCCGGAGTCGGCTATCATAGACCGTGCGGCTTCCTTGAGAGTCCGGTTTCTTCTCTCGGCCAGGCCATTTTGTTGAGGAGTCCTAGCGCTAGACAACTCGTGTCTAATGCCGGATTCATCAAGATATGCAGTTAATGTACTATTAGTGAATTCGGTACCTCGATCACTTCGAATGCTATTGATACGAGTTGATTTTTCATTTTGCAACCGCTTAAGAAGTGTGATCAGTTTTGATACAGTTTCACGTTTAGATGGTAGAAATATTACCCATGTATATCTAGAATAATCATCAATAACTACCATGGTGTAAAGCATACCTCCTAGGCTAATGACCTGAATCGGTCCAAATAAATTCATGTGAAGAAGATCTAGGCATCGGCTAGATTGAATATTTCCATTACTCTTAAAAGATGACCTAGTTTGTTTACCTATTTGGCATGCTGAACAAACCTTATCCTGGTTAAATACTATATCAGGAATACCTTCAACTAGCTTTTTACCACGAATGTAGTTTAAGGTTTTCATGTTTAGATGATTTAGTCTCTTATGCCACAGCCAGGTTTGATCAGTCTTAGCTATCATGCATATAGGATATTCTATTCTTGTTTTCCAGTCTACCTTATAGATGTTGCCTATCCTATTTCCGGTTAGTAGTACAATACCTTGAGAGTCCTTAACTAAGCATGCATGTTTAAGGAATTCTACCGTGTATCCGGCATCACACATCTGACTAATGCTAAGTAGATTAAAGCGTAGGTTTTCAACTAGAAGTACATTATCAATAGTTAGATTACCATGGACAATCTTACCCTTGCCCACAGTTTTACCCTTTGAGTTGTCACCGAAGGTAATTAGAGCACCGGTTACTGATCTGATGTCGATTAGCAAATTGCTATTTCCGGTCATGTGCCTGGAGCAACCGCTGTCCAAGAACCATTCGGAGTTTCCTAGTCATTTCTTTGGATCCTGCAAAATGTAAATATTTACAACTATTTGGTACCCACATTTACTTGGGTCCACATGCGGTTAGTCCCTTAGGTACCCAAACTTTAATAAACCGGACGGTCTTCTTTGCTAGGGTTTTAACTGTCCTTTTGACACTTGGTCTGGTGTATTTCGGCTTTCCTTCAAATGTCCTAAATGGTGACGGTCTTTGATTCGGTGATCTATAGTTTGACCTACGCGGTTCAGGGAAATCTTTCTTATATTTGAGGATTTCTACTTTCCTTTTCTCAAGGTCAAGCCATGAATCGGTTGGGCCAACGTAATCGTATTTTAGCTTCTCTTCCCTATAATATGCGGTTTCCTCTTCTTCAGCTGTCCAGGTGCTCTTAAGAAATTTTATAAAGGGAAGGTTTCCTTTTGTAAGCCTTGCTTTCTCTATGGGTTTTCGGTGTTTAGAGCTATTCTCTGTATATCCTAGGCCAAGCTTACAACGAGGGTGCCTGTAGTGTTTATTCATATTCTTTACTATATCGCTAGATCTCTTATAGGCGGCCATCGTATATTGAAATCGGGCATTCTCTTCCTCGGTTAGTTCTCTAGTCGGTTCACTAGGTTGTTCGATCTTAGGATCTAACTCGGTTTCTAGGGTGTGGGTATCATCAGGTTGTATGACTTCCGGTTCGGTTATGATAGGTACCTCTGGTTCTATTGGGATAGGTACTATGGGATCGGTTCTGATGTTGAGGTGCTTAGGTAACATGGTCAATAGGTTCTTATATTCTTCTACCATGTCATTCAATGCTTCATATAACTCGTCTTTAGTAAATTCATCATAGGGAGAATCAAATACCTGTTCCTCATTGGCCATGAGGCACGTGAGTTCATCGTCGCTGTCACTGCGAGCCCACAAACTTCCTCCATCGTCGGCTATCAGTGCTTTCGGTACCTCACTTCCTTCACCGGCTTGTTGATAATTGTTTCTGTCATTTTGATATTCCGGTTTCTGGGTGTCCCTTCTTGGTTTCCTGCATTCCCACTTAAAATGTCCCATACAGTTACAGTTATAGCATCTTATATTGGATTTGTCACCATAGTAGTTGTTTGTCGGTTGGCTCCTTTTCATGAACGTCCCAAACTTCTGTGCAAGCATTGCCATGGCGTCCTCAGTAAACTGTTCGGCTGTTCTGATAGGTGCGGGTGCAGGAACCGGTATCGGTGCAGGTGTGGGTACAGGAGCAGGTACAGCCGGTTCTGTAGATGTGATTAGTGCTCTGGTTGATGTTGAGGCCGAGACTTCCTCTTCGGTTCTAGATTTCATTTCGAACTCATATGCCTTTAGATCTTCGAATATATCGTATAGTTTCATCTTACGTAGGCTCTTTGATTCCCTCATTACCATTGTCTTTATATCCCAGGCACTTGGAAGAGATCTCAAGGCCTTCATAACTACCTCTTTGTTGTCATACTTTTTGCCCAGAGTTGCTAGTTCATCTAACACACCAGTGAACCGGTCACTGTATTCCTTCATAGTTTCTCCTGGTTTCATTTTGATACTTTCGAACTTCTGTGTGACCATCATTATTTTGTTCTCCCTTGTTCTTTCATTTCCTTCAAAGATCTGGATGACCGTGTTCCATGTCTCCTTCGCAGTTTTGCAATCTCTGATCTTGCAGTATGTGTTTCTGTCCACGCTGTTGGAGATTCGGTTTCTTGCATGGTTGTCCAGATTGTTCCTTCTCCTATCTTCAGCCGTCCATTCTTTTCTATCTTTATCAATGAATATCGGTCCTTCGGTTAGAATGGATTCCATTTCATCATCCAAGGTGACTAGGTGCAGGTGCATGCGTGCCTTCCAGTTGGCAAAGTCATCACCTTCTAACATTGGAGGCCTATCCTGATACATGTTTGCTTGAGTATTGAAACTAACTGCTCTGATAGCAATTGTTAGGATCTAGGTCGCCGCTGGTGGACCGGGGGTTGGACCGGTTAACGGTTCTCACTCGTAGGGTGGTGGTTAATCCGGTTAGAGATTAACACTGGGGTTTCAATACTACACAACCTGTCACAAACCCTTGAACTAGGTTCAAGCGCGGAAGAGGTTTGCTTTCAGGTTGAAGCGGTACGCTTGTATGATAGGAACGGTCGGTTTCGGATGATGAAGATTTGGAGATGGTGGGTCGGTTTCGGTAATCTGGATATTCGGTATGGTTAGTATAGAGTCGGTTTGGAGCGGTATGATTAAGTTAGTCGGTTATATAATGAAGCCTGCAGAAAGTAAATAACACAACAGATTTTATGGATGTTCGGAGATAAAACTCCTACGTCACCCCTTCCTCTCGAAACCGCGAGAAGGATATTCACTAAGGAATACAAGTACAAGCCGATCGAGACTTATTTTCTGCTCGATAACACTCTTACAATTTACACCGAAATTGTAGAACACACTTTAACTTTCAACACTTAGGCTTTCTAGAATAGCACACTGTTATCACTTGTAGTAAATGCTCTTAGCTCTCGTTATCTCAATGTATGTCCCACAAATGTCCCGCATTTACTCTTCTGCAACTGCCTCCTTTTATAGGTGAAATATGCCAACGGTCATATTTCACTGCCTTGAATCTGATTGGCTGATCAGCGGTGCAGTGATTCAGTGTCTCAGAGGTTCAGACCTGCGGTCGTCTCAGACCTGCCGGTCTGTTCTTCCGGTTTGTGAGACAGACCTGCTGGGTTTGTCTTTTACTCAATGTAGGCACTGTCTGTTTGGACAGTTGTCTGTACTTTGAAGATTTCCTTTCTGGCTTATCCCGAAGTAGAAGGATCCGGTAGTACTGTTTTCTGCAGCCTACAGTCTTTCCTCAGACTTGCATGGATATGGAAGTATTCAGTCTGTTCCTTTGGTATCATTCTCAACAGATACCCAAAATGTCTTCTTGCACTGGTCGGTCGTTTGACTTGGCCGAATGTGTTTTGGTATTGATGTAACCGGACTTCTTCCGGTTATTCTTGTTTTGTGGATGATCGGCTGTTTGATGGTTCCGGTTTTGAGCTTTGGCCGATCCTTTCTTTGTGCGGTCACGTTCCGAATACTCTTGATCGGTTTGGTAGCTTGACCGGTTAGGTTTCTTCAGTCAGTTCTCTTGTTCATCCGGTCCGGTTCCTTGTTCCTGCATGGGAAGTTTGTTTAAGTTAGGTTTATTTGAACCGGTCTGAATTTATCTAACAGTGCCCCTCTACAACATTTGACTTTAAAACTCCTGAAGAAATGTGGTCTAGAAATCTACCAAACTTATCCCATCTCAGACCTTTTGGATGTACTGCATATGCACATCAAAAGGAAGGAAAACTGGAGCCTAGAAGTCTAAAGGTTACAGAATTTGGTTAAAATAGTCAGGTGGTTTTAAAACTATAATAAGTCGAGATGTAATCTTCAATGAGAAAGAATTTGTGTGCCTTACTCAAGAAACATCTAACACCACCCAAGGGGGTTCAGATACAAGCAAGCAAGGAACAAGTGTTGACTATGTTCCTATGATGGCTCAATAACATGTAGTTACTGATTCGGTGGAGGAGAATTATGGCAATATGGATCATGTGGAGTCACCAGTCTTAGTTCATGATTCAACAACAACTACCACTGAAACAGAGTTAGTAGATGAACAAAGTGATGAAGCAAGGCAACCTGATATCGACTATCAACTCACAAGGGATCGGGAAAGGAGACAAATTAAGTCCACACAAAGGTATGATTTTTCTGCTTATACTGATTTATTATCTCATGCGTTTGTTTCTGCAGTTGAAATAGGTAAGATGGAGCTAGAAGACTATAAGTAAGCACTAAACTCAAAGGATAAGCTGAAGTGGATTGATACTATGCAAGAAGAGATTAATTCACTACATATTAACCAGACATGGATACTTGTTCCAAGACCGTCAAAACAGTCAGTGATTAAATCCAAATAGATCTATAAGATCAAGAAAGGAAATACTATAAAAGAAGGGGTCAAGTACAAAGCTCGGTTGGTGGCCAAGGGTTTCTCTCAGAAAGAAGGGATTAATTATAATGAGATTTTCTCACCTGTTGTTAAGTACAAGACTATTCGGATTATGCTATCACTAGTAACACATTTTGATTTAGAACTGGAGCAGATGGACGTCATAACAACATTCCTCCATGGAAATCTGGAGGAAACCATCTTCATGGAGCAGCCAGAGGGTTTCGAATTACAGAAAGGTAAATATATGGTATGTCTGCTACAAAAATCATTGTATGGCCTCAAGAAATCTCCAAGACAGTGGTACTTGAGATTCGATGCCTTCATTTCTCATCAAGGGTTTATCCGAAGCAGCTACGATACATGCCTGTATTTCAGAGGATCGAAAATCCAAGATGCTGATTATCTTCTACTCTATGTAGATGATATGCTACTGATTAGCAAAGAATTCTTAAGAATAAAGAATTTGAAGGCAGTCCTTAATTCAGAATTTGATATGAAGGACTTAGGCAGTGCTGGAAAAATTCTGGGCATAAGGTTAGTAAGAGACAGAGTGAAAGGTTTAATGACTCTCAGTCAGAAGGGTTATCTTGAAAAGGTAATAGACAAGTTTGGGATCAGAGGAGCCAAACCAGCTAAAATGCCTATTACAAAATCAGTTTCCTTTGACAGCTGCAAGTTCTTCGAAAACCAGTTCAGATCAAGCATATATGGAAAAAGTTCCTTATTTTAGTGCTGTTGGATCAATCATGTACTCCATGGTTTGCACCAGACCAAATATTAGCTTATGGGATCAGCACCTTAAACATTTTTATGGCAAATCCAGGTAGGGTCATTGGCTGACTATGAAATGTGTTAGATAAAATTAGACCGGTCAACAGAACTTAACATAAATAAACCTCCCATGCAGGAACAAGACCGGACCAGTCAAAGTACCCAACCGGATTGAGAAAAACCAACCGGTCAGATCACTGAGCCGGTTAAGAAAACTCAACCGGTCAAGTTATCAAACCGACCAGAAACATGACCGCACAAAGAAAGACAAGATCGGTCAAAACGAAGGCTGGAAACACCAGATAGTCGGTCATTAACCGACCAGAAGCCAAGGCAAATAACCGGAAGCCATTTGCTTAAAGACAAATAACTGACCAGCCCAGAAGCCATCCGGTTAAGACAAATAACCGACCAGCATAAGAAGAAACTTCGGGTATCTGCTGAGAATGATACCAAAGGAACAGACTGAACATTTCCATATTCATACAAATTTGAGGACAGTCTGCAGGCTGCAGAAAACCGTCCTACAAGATCTTTCCACTTCAGGATAAATCTGAAAGGCAATCTTCCAAGTACAGACAACTGTCTAAACCGATAGTTACCACATTGAGTAAAAGATAAACCTAGCCGGTTTGTCCCTACACACTGGAAGAACAGACTACCAAGTCTGAAAGGTTGACCGCCAGGTCTGAATCATTGAACCTCTGCTCAGCCAATCAAATTCAAGGAAATGAAATATGACCGTTGGCATATTTCACCTATAAAAGGAGCAGCTGAAGAAGAGTAAATGTGAGACACAAGAGATTTTAAGAGGGACACAGTGAACAATTAATTTACAAGTGATAAGATCGTGCTCTCTCTCTAGAAAAGGCCTAAGTGCTAAAGTTGAAGTGTGTATTTACAATTTTGGTATAAATTGTACGAGTGTTATCGAGCATGAAATAAGTCTCGATCGGATTGTATTTGTATTTCTTAGTGAATATCCTTCTCGCGGTTTCGAGAGGAAGGGTGACGTATGAGTTTTATCTCCGAACATCCATAAAAATCTGTCTTGTTATTTATTTTCTGCCTGATTTACTTTATAACCGATCTGTACTAACCGACCTACACCATCCTGACCAACTCCACACTATCTAAACCGAATCACCAAGTTACAAAAACCGACCCATCAATTTCCAAACATGTCCTATTAAAAACTGGCTCTGCCTATCCTGTAAGTGTGCTGCTTCAACCTGAAACAAACCTCTTCCGCGCTTGAACCTGGTTCAAGGGTTTGTGACAGTTTGTGTAGTATTGAAACCCCGGTGTTAATCTCTAACCGGATTAATCACCACCCTTTGAGTGTGACGCGCTGACCGGCCCAACCCCGGTCCTCCAGCCGCGACCTAGATCCTAACAATTGGTATCAGAGCAGTTAGTTTCAATACTCAAGCAAGCATGTCGTTTAATAGGCCTCCAATGCTAGAAGGTGATGACTTTGCCAACTGGAAGGCACGCATGCACCTACACTTAATCACCATGGATGACGAGATGCAGTTCATCTTGGCCGAAGGACCAATAATCATTGACAAGGACATGAAGGAATGGACAGCTGAAGACAGGAGGAGAAATAACCTGGATAACCATGCCAGAAACCGGATCTCCAACAGTGTGGACAGAAACACGTATTGCAAGATCAGAGACTGCAAAACCGCAAAAAAAACATGGGACACAGTTATTCAGATTTATGAGGGAAATGAAAGAACCAAGGAAAACAAGGTAATGGTAGCTACTCAGAAGTTTGAAAGCATCAAGATGAAACCGGGAGAAACAATGAGAAAATACAGTGACCGGTTCACAGGCGTGTTAGATGAGCTAGCAACTCTTGGCAAGAAGTATGACAACAAGGAGGTCATCATGAAAGCATTAAGATCTCTTCCAAGTGCGTGGGACATAAAGACAATGGTAATGAGGGAATCAAACTGCCTAAGCAAGATGAAACTACATGATGTATTCGAAGACCTTAAGGCATATTAGTTCGAAATGAGATCTAGGACTGAAGAAGAGGTTTCAGCCTCAACCTCAACCAGAGCACTGATCACATCCACAGAACCGATCTTACCTGCACCGATTAGAACCACCGAACAGTTCACCGAAGATGTCATGGCAATGCTTGCACAGAAATTTGGGAGGTTTATGAAAAGGAGCCAACCGACAAACAACTACAACTATGGTGATAAATCAAATGTAAGATGTTATAACTGGAACTGTTTGGGACATTTCAAGTGGGAATGCAGAAAACCGAGGAGGGATGACCGGAAACCGGACAATCAAAATAACCGAAACAACTATCAACAAACCGGTGAAGGAAGTGAGGTTCATAAAGCACTGATAGCCGATGATGGAGGAAGTCTATGGGCTCACAGTGACAGTGATGATGAACTCACATGCCTCATGGCAAATGAGGAACAAGTATTTGACTCTCCTTGTGAAGAATTTACTAAAGATGAGTTATATAATGCATTGAATGATATGGTAGCAGAATATAAGAACCTACTAGCCCGGTTACCTAAGCAACTCAACTTTAGAGCCGACCTTACAGTACCCACTCTGACAGAACCAGAAATATCCACTCTAACCAAACTAGAGATCATAGAACCTGATGAAACCCCTACCTTAGAAACCGAATTAGCACCGGAACCATCACTCAAGACCGAACAGCCTAATGAATCAGTTCGAGAACTGACCGAGGAAGAAAATGCCCGACTCCAGTATAAAATGGCCGCATATAAGAGATCTAGTGACATGGTAAAGAAGATGTGTAGTTATAAGAGACATCCTTTTTGCATGTTTGGTTTAGGTTACAAAAATGATAGATCCAAAACCAAAAACCCGTAGACAAAGTAAGGTTCACAAAGGACGACCTCCCTATTATAAGTTTCATTAAAAGCTCCTTAACCGCTGAAGATGAATTGACCGCCTACTATACGGTAGAAAAACTAACCTATGTAGGTCCAACTGATTCTGAGAAATGGCTTCACCCTGAGAAAAGGAAAGCCAACCTGCTCAATAATAGGAGAGCCAATCCTCAACCGCCTAGGACAAACCAAAAATCACCCTCATTTAAGGCCTTCGTAGAAAAACCGAAGTATCCAAAACCGAGTGCCAAAAGGACGGTCAAGACCTTAGCAAAGAAAGATGTCCGGTTTGTCAAGGTTTGGATGCCCAAGGGACTAATCGCATGTGGACCCAAGTAAATGTGGGTACCAAATAGTTGTAAATATGTACATTTTGCAGGATTCAAAGAAACGACTAGGAAATTCTGAATGGTACTTGAATAGTGGTTGCTCCAGGCATATGACCGGGAACAACAACCTGCTAACCGACATCAGAATAGAAACCGGTGCACTAATCACTTTCGGTGACAACTCAAAAGGTAGAACTGTGGGCAAGGGTAAGATTGTCCATGGTAACCTGACAATTGATAATGTACTCTTAGTTGAAAACCTACGTTTTAACTTGCTAAGTATTAGTCAAATGTGTGATGCTGGATACACGGTAGAATTTCTTAAACATGCATGCTTAGTTAAGAACTCTCAAGGTATCATACTACTAACCGGAAATAGGCTAGGAAATATTTACAAGGTAGACTGGAAAACTAAAGTAGAATATCCTGTATGCATGATAGCTAAGACTGATCAAACCTGGCTGTGGCATAAGAGACTAAACCATCTGAACATGAAAACCTTAAACTATATTCGCGGTAAAAAGTTAGTCGAAGGCATTCCTGACATAGTATTTAACAAGGATAAGGTTTGTTCAGCATGTCAAATGGGCAAACAAACTAGGTCAACCTTTAAGAGTAAATGACACATTCAATCTAACCGATGCTTAGATCTCCTTCACATGGATTTATTTGGACCGATTTAGGAGGTATGCTCTACACCATTGTAGTTGTTGATGATTACTCTAGATTTACATGGGTAATATTCTTACCATCCAAACGTGAAACCGCATCAAATTTGATCACACTAATTAAACGTTTGCAAAATGAAAAATCAACACGCATTAATAGCATTAGAAGTGATAGAGGTACCGAATTTACCAATAGTACCTTAACCGCATTTCTTGATGAATCCGGTATTAGACACGAGTTGTCTAGCGCTCGGACTCCTCAACAAAATGGTCTGGCCGACAGAAGAAACCGAACTCTCAAGGAAGCCGCACGGTCCATGATAGCCGATTCGGGTACTACTCAGAAATTTTGGGCTGAGGCTATCAATACTGCATGTTACACACAAAACCGGTCTTTAATTAACAAATTTCACAACAAAACACCGTATGAGGTATATTTTAACAGGGTTCCCAACCTTAAGTACCTTAAGATTTTCGGTTGTAAATGTTATATTCACATAAATGGTAAAACCTATCTTTCTGCTTTTGATGCAAAAACCGATACTGGGATCATGTTAGGTTACTCAACAGTAAGTAAAGCATATAAAGTGTACAACAATAGAACCTTAACCGTGGAGGAATCACTTCATGTTGTTTTTTATGAATCGGTTGAAAGTAATACTGCATCATGCTTTGATCTACACAACAGACTGGAAAACAACAATATCCATTCTGATAGTGAAGATGAGATTCCGGTTTTCAGGCGGTTTGTCCATGACCAAATGGGTAATATTGAAACCCAGCCGGATCAAGCTGTCTCACGACAGGAAGCTGACACTTTGGTTCAAACCAAGGAAATCGGTCGGTTTGACAATCCTGTTCAGCCTACCGATATGTCTAGCCTTGATCAAGCAAACGGTAATCTGGTAGACATTCCTGAACCGAATTTCAAAAAGAATACTAAACATCCTCCTGAGCAGATTATAGGTGACCCTTCAGAACCTGTTCGAACTAGGCGTCAAATTCTGAAGGAATACTTTAATTCCGCCTTTATATCCCAGATTGAGCCGAAAAGAGTGGATGAAGCATTGTCAGATCCGGATTGGATCTTGGGAATGCAAGAAGAATTAAACCAGTTCGAGAGTAATAAAGTCTGGTACCTAGTCCCTAGACCAAAAGATCAACCGGTCATAGGAACAAGATGGGTATTTAGAAATAAACTCAATGAAGACGATTTGGTCACAAGGAACAAAGCCAGATTGGTGGCACAAGGTTATAAACAGGAAGAAGGCATTGATTTTGAAGAATCATTCGCCCCTGTAGCTAGAATTGAAGCTATTAGGATTTTTCTAGCCTTTGCTGCATTCAAAAATTTTAAGGTTTTCCAAATGGATGTTAAAAGTGCATTTTTGAATGGTGACCTACGTGAAGAGGTGTATGTTGAACAACCACCCGGTTTTAAAAATGCCGAACTACCCAACCATGTATACCGGTTAAACAAATCTTTATACGGTCTAAAGCAAGCACCTAGAGCCTGGTATGACACACTAACCACATTTTTGTTAAAATATGACTTCACCATCGGTTCGGTGGATAAAACGTTATTTAAGTTTGAGAAAAAGGAACATATCCTACTTGTTCAAATCTATGTAGATGATATCATCTTCGGTTCAACTGATCCTAAGTTATGTGATAAATTCTCAACCCTGATGACTAACAAATTTGAAATGAGTATGATGGGAGAATTAAGTTTCTTTCTAGGTCTTCAGGTTAAACAACTCGAAAAAGGAACTTTCATAAGTTAACCCAAGTGCACTAAAGAACTGTTAAAGAAATTTGGGATGGATACATGCTCCTCAGCGGCTACTCCAATGAGCTCATCGGTCAAATTGGACAAAGATGATGAGGGTCAATTAATAGACCTGACCGCGTACCGGGGCATCATCGGTTCTCTCCTATACGTGACAGCAAGTAGACCGGATATTCTATTTGAAGTCGGTGTGTGTGGAAGATTCCAAGCCAATCCAAAACAATCCCACTACACAGCCGCAAAGCGAATATTGAAATACCTAAAGGGAACACCTGACGTCGGCCTATGGTATCCAAAGGATTCATCCTTTAACCTAACGAGTTACTCAGATGCAGATTATGCAGGTTGCAAGATTGATAGAAAAAGCACCAGCAGAACATGCAAATTCCTAGGTGACCGGCTTGTTTCATGGCATAGCAAGAAACAAACATCAGTTGCCACATCAACCGCAGAAGCTGAATACCTGGCGGTCGGAAGCTGTTGTTCACAACTTCTTTGGATCCAACAACAACTAAAGGATTTCGGTGTCATAGCCGAAGAGTTCCCGATCTTTTGTGATAACACTAGTGCCATAGCGATCACCTACAATCCGGTTCTACACTCTAGAACCAAGCACATTGACATAAGGCACCACTTCATTCGGGAACATGTCATGCTAAAGCACATCCGGTTGGAATACGTACCAACAGATCAACAAGTAGCCGATATCTTCACCAAGCCTCTACAGGAAGCTAAGTTCTCTCAATTCAGACTTACACTCGGTTTAACCGACATTAGTCAGATCATCCCTAAGGATGCTTAAAAGGGAAATCAGTTCGGATAGACAAAACCGGTAGTTCCTCCTAAATTGTCGGATTTCAAATCTTCCAAGGCGTCTATGGAAGAACCGCCTGGTCTATCAGTCAGAGTAAACCGACCGGTTACTTAGTGCATACACCAAATAACCGCATCGGGACGAATAACTGATAACTGACCGGTTCAGAAATAGCTTATCTTAGATTATTTGGTCTTCGAACAAAAGTGGAATAATTATCTGTGTTTAAAACTTATCTACTCTGAAATATTATCTTTTCAAAGTAAAATGGTCGCACCTAAAAAGACGTGAAGATTTGATATCTTTCATGGTCCAGGTCTATGACCAACACCCTAGGCTGTAGACATGCTTATTTAATGCAAAACTCTTTATCCTGTGGATAATAGATATTATCACCTATGATACCTGGATAATAAGATCCTCTCTCCACTAGTATATAAGTTGAACAAACCTTAAATAAAACAATCACAAGTTGTATAACTCTTCCTCTCACTAAGACAAAATGTCTCAGTTTCCAAACATCCTTCAAGTGGATTTCAACTCTGCTCAAAGCACTGAGCATTATGAGGTCTTCAAGATGATCAAGTCACTTGAAGACACTAGTCTCCAAAACTTTCTAGATGACAAACATGTCATCTATTCTGAGTCTGTCCTGGAATTCTTTTACAACGCTAGGGTTTTTCGTGGAACTCCTCACTTTGACACTCACATCTAGTCAAGGGTAGGAGGAATCGTATTTGACTTTACCGAAAATGACTTTGCCAGATGCTTTAACCTACTAAAGCAGGGGCTAACTGACCTCAACATACCGGCTGAACTAAAAGCCGAGATCTCCTTAGCCTTTGCCCGGTCAAGCCATCCAGTGGATGACCACGGTGCTAAGTCACTATTGAAAGCTGAATACCAGCTTCTCAATGACATAATCGGTCGAGGCATCCTGGGAAGGGATGTGACCAACACATACTGCACCGCTGCCTTCAACATGATGGCTGCTATAACTACTGACACACCGGTCAATTGGTCGAGGGTACTATTCGACGTCCTAGTCTGGATGATTGGCGTTCAAACAGTCGGCCTCGTTCCTCAAATAAGCTGTCTGCTTCTAGAGCTTGGAGTTCCAACATGCCCGGGGGAAGGGCTGAACCAAGCCCAAGTACTTACCAAGGAAGTAACCGACTCTTTCTATGAGCAATTTGAGAAGGCTTGGAAGAGGAGGAACCGTCACTCCAACGGTCACACCAACTCAAGCGGATATTAGGTCACTCATTTCTACACCCGGTCATTTTGCTGCACGCACCGGCTGTATCTTTGTTCAACTCTCTTATGATCATTTCAGTTTCATCTATGTTCTCTTCGGTTTAGTCTAAGTTATCTTCGGTTTCAATCGATTACTTTTCAGTGTGTTGTTGCATCAGTCATTAATGAAAAGTAACATTTAATTAATGAGGTAACCCCAACTACATGAGTAATTACTACCCAACTAACTTGGTTACTTTTCATCTAAATTCCTACCTCGAGCTCCGCAATCGGTCAAAAGTAACCTCTTTCCAACACACTTTGGAAACATAAATATTCTCTTCTCCAATAAGACAAAACTGACATTCAATGTTGATGTTTTCCCCTCCAAAACCGGATCTATATAAAGAGATCTTTCCTAATCAAATTAACACATCTCAAATCATAAATCTCTTGAACTCCTTCTCTCTCTATTAGCAAAGTTTGAATCATGCCGAGCCGAACTCTAGGAAACTTCTTGAGCAGCAACTTCGATTCATGTATGGAACATTGGGATATAGAAACCAAGGAGGTCATGTTTGAATCTCTCATTGACACCGGTCTTCGCACCTTTCTCGAAGAATCCGGTCCCATACTTCTTGAAGATGTCAATACCTTCTTTAGAAGTGCTTGCATCACAGGAAACTATATCGTTTCCACGGTGAGAGATCACACTTTCTGGCTGGATGAAGCCGAATTTGCCCAGATGTTCAACCTGCCCACAGAAGGGTTTTCCGACTTCCCAACCCAGGTGGGGAGTGCAGCAACCGATCACTCAATATTCTTCTCTTGAACCGATGTGCCGGTGGAAAATCATGGGTTAAAAACCCGCCTTGCTCACCAACTCCTTCATGAGATTGTAAACCGCTCTATCATTTGTCAATCCCTGAATCAGCGTTACTCCAAGAAAACATTCGACACGATGACCTACATTGTTAGCAACACGGCCATCAATTGGTCATCGGTCATTTTTCAGAACCTGAAAACCATGGTGCTAACCAAGAAAGGTCTCGGTTATGCTCCTCACATCAGTCGGATTATTCTCAAGTACCGCCCAGAATTTGGACCGGGCACACCGGCATCTCCTTCAAACATCCTTGACGTGGATGGAGTGGAAGAGAAACTTTTAAGAGTCGTTATCACATAAGTTATATCTTTATTTCTTATGTATTTCTATTTCCAAACCGATCCATATATCGGTTTCTATCTTGTACCTTCATTCAATGAAACTCTATTTCAGTCTAAATAACCGGGTCAAAGTAACAATCAGAATATCCATCTAAGTATCCGGTTAATATTATTAAGTAACTTCGTTGAAATATCCGGTCAATATCAAAGAAACCGCGTCTTCGAAGTTATGCACGGTCTCAAGAAGAACCGCTTAATCAAAAGTTGTAAAAATTCAGAACACTCATCTAAATAACCGGTTAAATCGATAGACAAACCTGTGTTCGTAGAACTTTCCGGTCAAGATCAAAACACCGCATTATTGCGGTTCATAAATCACTTCATAATACGGTTTCAAAAAGGGATTGCACCATCAAAACCGAAATCGAAACTTTTGGAGGGAAATATTCCCGCCAACATATCCCGCCAAAAGCTCCCGCTCAAATTTCCCGCCTCTGATTTGGCGCCCATAATTTGCCGCCATTTTCATTACCGCCCATGGTTTGCCGCCAAAATCACTTGGAGGGAAAATTCCCGCCCAAGGTGATGGGACGGTTTGCGACGGTTGAGCTTCCAGACCGCGCCTATAAAAGGGACTCTTGGCCATTTCATTTTTCTCCTACGCGAAATAACTTTCTCTCTCTAGTCTCTCAAACTCTCTCACAGCGGTTATTCTTTTGTTCTCTCAAACTCTCTCAATCATCAACAATAGGTCGTGAATCGGCATTGTTCAAACACATCATCCATGTGGATTTTGAGGAAATCAGACAAAACGGTTCGGTTCCGGCAAAGTAAGTTCTTACCCGGATTTCCGAAGCCGGACTCGAGTACTTTCTAGGCGGTCCTTTCGTTCTTTACAAGGAAGCGGTTGAAGAGTTCTTTAAAACCGAATCTCTCTCTGGCGACAAAATAACCGTAACTGTTGGCGGCAAGCAATTCGACATAACCGAAGAGTCGGTTGCGGAAATCCTACGTCTTCCAACAAATGGACGCAAAGCTTCGATGGAACTAGACCAAACAACATTCGAGGCGGCTTGCCAGATTCTCTCGGCAACCGGGGCTCCTGTAAAGGTATCCGATAAGAAGTCATCACTACGACTGGAATATATACCGCTCTGTGACATCTTCACTAAGTCGGTTCAGGCGAGAGGTGGAAATTTCGACAACCGCACCAGGGCCAAAATCGAGATGCTTATCGGCTTACTAAACGGTATAAACGTTAACTAGGCGAATGAGATCTTTCAAAACCTAAAAGACATGGTGAAACCGGATTCCACCCGGTCATGGGGTTACGCCAACCCACTTGGAAAGATCATGCTCCACAACAACATCAACACCGGTCCGGGTGTTCTTCTCTCATCAAGCAAAATAATTAGATCCCGCAAATTCCTGGAGAAAAAGCAGCCGGCCTCCGGTTCTTCAGGAGGCCGAATAAAGAAAGCAGCAGCTAAGAAGCCTGCTCCGGTAAAGGGCGGACCCGGAGGCAAGAAGGATAAAGAACCGATAGTATTCACGGAACCGCCCTCGGAAACACGAGATGAGGAAGATTCGGCCTTCACGTCTGACCGAACCGCCTCGCAGAAATCTGATGAAAACCCTTCTGATAAAGAAGGACCAATTGAAGAGAAACAATCGGCCACAAGTCTTGACAATGTCGGTGCGGCCGCAAGCCTTGAAAACACCGATGCCGGTGCAGACGGCCGTGGGGAGGAAGAGGTTCCCGCTGACAACGACCAGAAGATGGCCGAGAAAATTGTACGCAAAGTCTTAGAAGAAATTCATCTGCAAGCTAAAAAGGCAGCACAAGCATACAGTGAGTGGTTCCTGATCCGGTGCAATAAATTCTTCAAACATGTGTTACCGGACCTAACCACCGGACAAAGATTTGAAAGAATTTTGGAGATAGAGGAAGACGTTATCAGACTCACAAATGTCGAAGATCCTAACGAAGCCATGGACCGACACGCAATAGTGGAACCACGTGCTCGGCTACAAAAGCTAACCGCACATATACGAAAGCTATCAGAACGATATGTTGCGGGAGCACCGAAGGCTAAATTACAACTCCTGGTGTTGGATATACTTAAAGTCAAGAAAGGAGAATTCATTGACGAGATAGAGCGGCTTGAAGCGGTACGCAGACAGCGAGATACAACGTACTCTCCGCGTCTTGAGACCGATGACGGTCAGAATCGAGGTGATACGCCTCCTCTAGCGGATCCGGTCATCAACGAAACCGACGAAAGGACGGAGACTCCTTTCACCGGGCCACTTGAAACTAATCAACCTGGGGATTCAGAATCGGTCGTTACAGAAGAAAGGGTTAAGACTCTCATTCAAGAGTTTGCCAAAAGAAAGGTTCGACCATGGAAGAGGAAAATCAAGAAAGCCGCGCTTCAAACAATCAAGTTATCTAAAACAACGAGGGATGATCTTGTGAAAGCAGATGCCCGGATCACAGAGATCGAAGCCGACTACCGGGACGATACCATTCTTCACAACGAACATCTTAAGCGAACCGAAGACTTGGAAGATAAGACCTCCAAGATGTTGGATGACTTGGAACGGTTTCAAGAGAAAACCGATCAACGACTCACAAAGGTAGATGAGGACCTAGGGCGGTCAAGCACCAAAGTCGGTTCGACACTTGACAGGGTCACATATCTTGAAAAGAAGAATGCAAGTCTTGAAGAGCGCAACGACAAGCTTGAAGCCGACCTCAAGGCGCTCACCGAACAGGTGACTGAGTTGATAAATGCCAAGCTTAATGCTGATAAAGCGGTTGAGGAAGCAAACGCTCGAGCGGCTAAGGATATCCAGGATGCGCTGGACGAAGAAACGCGGAAAGCGAAGGAAGCACCGCGATTGACTGATGAGGAAATAGCCGTACGCGCACAAAATATAGCGGCCAGAAATCCGGAACTCGCAAAAATCATGGCGGCAAAACAAGTCGAAGAGGCCAATCGGTTAAAAGCTCAGCAAGACACATACCACAACTTCGAAAAGGCTCACAAGAGGACCAAGGCGGCTTCCTCCTCTTCGGTTCCGGCAACACGGAAAAGGAAAACACTCTCAAAGAAGGTTCAAGTCACCGGGATGCTGGAGAGGATCACCGAGACGATTATTGAAACTCCACCGAACCCGGCTATGCAAACCGAGGATGAAATCGAAGAGAATCTCGAGCCGCGATCTACAAGACAGCGAGTTCTCAATACGGCTTCAATCAGCACGGTCGGTCAACCGCAAACTGGAGGTTCATCTTCAAGACCGGCTCAACCAGATGAGGAACAACCAACCGATGACATGTTGAAAGACTTCCTGCCATTTGAATCAGAATAGGGGATCTCTTTTCTTAATCTATGTTTATTTCGGTTTCTACATGTATAATATTTTCCCTTTTTTTCGGTTACTTTTATATATATAAAGTTATTTTTGAAACCGGCCTATACTTGCAATCTTACACGGTTTTGATAATTTTAAATAAAATAATCAAAAAGGGAGAAATTGATAAGATAAAAGATTAAAATCTTCCAAAATTTTTCTCAAAATTTTTCCAAATTTTTCCAAAAAATTATCTCAAGTCAGTTTCAAAAATCCAGTCAAATAAAGAACCGGCCTACGTTTGCAATCTTACATGATTTTGATAATTTTAAATAAAATAATCAAAAAGGGAGAAATTGTTAGATAAAATTAGACCGGTCAACAGAACTTAACATAAATAAACCTCTCATGCAGGAACAAAGAACCGGACCAGTCAAAGTACCCAACCGGATTGAGAAAACCAACCGGTCAGATCACTGAGCCGGTTAAGAAAACTCAACCGGTCAAGTTATCAAACCGACCAGAAACATGACCGCACAAAGAAAGACAAGATCGGTCAAAACTGAAGGCTGGAAACACCAGATAGTCGGTCATTAACCGACCAGAAGCCAAGGCAAATAACCGGAAGCCATTTGCTTAAAGACAAATAAACGACCAGCCCAGAAGCCATCCGGTTAAGACAAATAACCGACCAGCATAAGAAGACACTTCAGGTATCTGCTGAGAATGATACCAAAGGAACAGACTGAACATTTCCATATTTATACAAGTCTGAGGATAGTCTGCAGGCTGCAGAAAACCGTCCTACAAGATCTTTCCACTTCAGGATAAATCAGAAAGGCAATCTTCCAAGTACAGACAACTATCTAACCGACAGTTACCAAATTGAGTAAAAGACAAACCTAGCCGGTTTGTCCTACACACTGGAAGAACAGACTGTCAAGTCTGAAAGGTTGACCGTCAGGTCTGAATCACTGAACCTCTACTCAGCCAATCAAATTCAAGGAAATGAAATATGACCGTTGGTATATTTCACCTATAAAAGGAGCAGTTGAAGAGGAGTAAATGCGGGACACAGTAAAAAATTAATTTACTAGTGATAAGATTGTGTTCTCTCTCTAGAAAAGTCCTAAGTGCTAAAGTTGAAGTGTGTATTTACAATTTCGGTGTAAATTGTACGGGTGTTATCGAGCAGGAAATAAGTCTCGATCGGATTGTATTTGTATTCCTTAGTGAATATCCTTCTCGCGGTTTCGAGAGGAAGGGGTGACGTAGGAGTTTTATCTCCGAACATCCATAAAAACATGTCTTATTATTTATTTTCTGCCTGATTTACTTTATAACCGATCTGTACTAACCGACCTACACCATCCTGACCGACTCCACAATATCTAAACCGAATCACCAAGTTACAAAAACCGACCCATCAATTTCCAAACCTGTCCTATTAAAAATCGGCTCTGCCTATCCTATAAGTGTGCTGCTTCAACCTGAAACAAACCTCTTCCGCGCTTGAACCTGGTTCAAGGGTTTGTGACAGTTTGTGTAGTATTGAAACCCCGATGTTAATCTCTAACCGGATTAATCACCACCCTTTGAGTGAGACGCGCTGACCGGCCCAACCCCGGTCCTCCAGCCGCGACCTAGATCCTAACAAAATGGCTATTAAGATATATTGTCTCTACAACCGATACAGGTATATGCTACAAGAAAAAGAATACTCCTGAAGTAACAGTCATCGGGTATGTGGATTCAGACTTTGCAGGTGACAAAGACACTAGAAGATCTACTATTGCTTTCTATTTTTTGATAAATGGAAATTGCATTAGCTGAAAAAGCCAACTACAATCAGTGGTAGCATTATCAACCACTGAAGCTGAGTACATAGCAGCAACAAAGGCTATAAAAGAGGCCATGTGGATTCAAGGTATACTTTAAGAACTCAAGTTGTTTAAGGGGCCTGCTACTATCTACACTGATAGCCAAAGTGCTCTTCATTTGTGCAAGAACCTTGTATTTCATGATAGAACAAAACGTGTGGACATAAAATATCATTTTATTCGGGAAAAGATAACACAAGGTGTAGTTTCAATTGGTAAAATTGGAACAGAAGATAATCCTGCTGATGTTGGAACAAAAGTGTTAACTTTAAGCAAGTTTAAACATTGTTTAAAACTTCTTAGAGTTGAAGTAACTTGAACTGTGGGTGGCTTCAAGCAATGATGCAAATATGAGTTTTTTGATTCTAATAGAAGTTGAAGAATGATCAAACAACCCAAGGTGGAGATTGTTGATTTTGGGTTGAACCGGTTTTTTTTGTTAGCTGTTTTTTGGTCCGGTTTAATTAATTGCAAAAAACCGGGTCATTCATTTTATGTTGATATAAGAAGATAGGTGGTTAAGTATTGAGTGCATTCTGTTTTTTTCTTTTCTTGAGTAAGATTACTTTTCTTGAGTGATTTTGGTGAAGAATTCTTGCAAAGAAAGGTGTGTAAGAAAAGGAAAGATAGTGTGAGTGATTGTAATCTGATACTTTTTCTTTATAGTGGAATCAAGCTCCAAGCTGAGTTTGACGGAGACGTAGGTCCGATTTGGGCTAAACTCCGATATCAAATCTTGCGTCTTCTTCTTATTCGTCTTGTTTTATGTTTGGATTTCTGGTTTACATTGGAATATTGTGTTGATCTTGGAGAGTATCTCTCAACAAATATGAATCAAACATTTGATTGACAAAGTAAAAGTGTAAAGTCACAAGATGAGAGATTCATTCGGAAAAAATATGTGATGAAACATGTGAGAAAATAAGTTATTTTATCGAAGTGAATAAAATGTGAAATAGAGCGTTATATTTTTTATTTTAATAATTTTAAACATTGAATAAATATTATTATAATTTTTTAATTTATTTTATTTTTATTCTTATCCCTGTGCATCGCACGGAAATTTTTCTTTTAATTTTGAATCCTCATATTCATTCGCTTCCCATTTTTTCTTCAAATCAAGATCGAATATTTTCCTCTGGATCTCTCTTCCGTTGTCGACGCCCACCTCCTATTCTCGTGTTAATTATACCTAAGGAAAATTGAGAGTTGATTGAATAAAGACCTAGACCTAAGGAGAAAAGAGAGACGATTGTACCGCGAGAATTTGATAAGAAATTCATATAAAATGTGTATAAATTTGGTAGATGTCACCCTAAATTTTTAGTTTTAAACATCATTAATGCAAGGACACGCATTTACGTAGGGACTCAAACATGCCATCTACATCAACCACAAATTCACCCACTCATACCCACATGCACAATCACATATTTATAAATTCGCATAAATTGAGACTCGAACTCTAGTGTCCAACATGAAATGTGAACACTTTAACTAGTAGACCACTTGCGTTTTTTGAATTTTATTTAAAATTTTATGTATGTATAAATATTTAATTAATAGATAAAATATATAATGAATAAAAGAAAATTAATTAAATTAATCATATAAATATTAAATATGAATAGAAGGATAATATGAAAAAAAAATGTATTTATATAAAATTAATGATAAAATATTATATATATAGATTTTAAGAGAAAGAAACGCTTAATATTAATTTTTAAACAAATTAAAATATTTATAATTTTTATTTTATTAAAAATATATAAAATTATGTGTAAGAAAATATAATATATATATATATATATATATATATATGAGGAAAAAGAAAATAAAAAATAAATTAATTATTAGTGTTATAAAAACAAAATTAATTAGGAAAGATATATTATAAATATGAGAGAGAAATGAATATAAAAGAGAAATTTGTAATTTTATTTTAAGTTTAATAAATCACTTAAACGTTATTATATATTATATATAGTATTATTATGTATATTATAAATAAAAAATATGTATATATATAAATAAATAAATAATATTAAATATAAGTTTATATAAAATTAATGATAAAAAATAATATATATAATTAGGAAAGAAAAATTAATAAAATAAAATAAAAATTAATTAGAATAGATAAATTAATAATTATGGTATGAGAGATAATTATTAGTGTTAAAAAAAAGATATTAATTATGAAAGATATATTATAAATATGAGAGAGAAATGAATATGAAAGAGAAATTTGTAATTTTATTTTAAGTTTAATAAATCATTTAAACGTTATTATATATTATATATATTATTATTATTATTATTATTATTATTATTATTATTATGTATATTATAAATATATATATATAAATAAATAATATTAATTATTAATTTATATAAAATTAATGAAAAAAAATAATATATATAATTAGGAAAGAAAATTAATAACATAAAATAAAAATTAATTAAAATAGATAAATTAATAATTATGGTATGAGAGATAAATTAGTAATTATGAATAGGTAATTATGATAAGAGAAATTTTTGTAAAATACAATAAGTCTATGTTGATAGCGTGAATGTCACCCTATATTTTATTTATTAAGCATCATTAGATAGATTAGATAAAAGTTATTAAGAGAAAAAAGTTAATAAAATGCGATAGTAGAGGTGGCCTCGTGTTTGTGTTGTCCTAGCCTAATTAATTAGAAACATTTTAGTTCTAATTTAAACAATTAATAAAAAAATTTATTTTTTAGATTTTAGATTAGAATACAGGAGATATAATTATAATTTAATATATATATATTTATTCAGTATAATATATATTTTTTACCATTTATATTTTTATATATTATTAATTTTATTTATTCACACTTCCTACTATTATTTAATTTAAAAATAAATAAATTATTAATGTAAAAAATATTTATATTTAAAAGTTAATAGATGAGAGAAATAATTAATTTGATTAAAAAATTAATAATTTTCTATTTAATTTTTATTTCTCCTATAAATATTTATCAAATATATTATATATTTTTTATTTGATTTATATTTCCTGTAATGACTTTTAAAATATATAAATAAATAGAAGATAAAAATCATTAATAAAGATAAGAGAGTTAATTAATTAATAGATACAAGAGAGACCTCTGCCCATTTTTTATTTTTATTTTTTTTGTCAAATCAATCTTCTATTTCAGCTGAAAGCGGACACATGGTCAAAACACTAATTCAGCCCTTTTCTGAAGTTAATTTTATTTTATATTATTTTAATATTTTAAGTATTATAAAATTACACTTTTAAAATTATTATAAATTTACATTTTTAAAAAATAATAAAACATGTTAATATAATTAATAGAAAAGATATTAATTTATTTGAAATATATATTTATTAATTAAATATATAACTAATATTCCTATATTATAAGAAAATTTGAGAATTTAAACCCTTAAAATGTGTTAATATAATTAATAAAAAATATATTAATTTATTTAAAATATATTAATTTATTAATTAAATATATATATAACTAATATTAAATAAATTAAAATATAACATATTTTTATAATTTAAAATATATTATAATATTAAAAACATTACAATAATAAATTTGAGAATTTAAACCTTTAAAAACGTGTTAATATAATTAATAAAAAATATATTAATTTATTTAAAATTTATATTTATTAATTAAATATATATAACTAATATTAAATAAATCAAAATATAAAATATTTTTATAATTTAAAATATATTATAATATTAAACAATTTGAGAATATATAACTAATTTTCCTATATTATAGAAAAAATTGAGAATATATAACTAATATTTTTGTATTATAATAAAATATAAAATATTTTTATAATTTAAAATATATGATAATATTAAAAAATTTGAGAATAAATAATTAATATTTCTATATTATAATAAAATATAAAATATTTTTATAATTTAAAATATATTATAATATTAAAAACATTTTTATAATTAAATATATAACTAATATTCCTATATTAAAGGGGAAATATTCCTATATTTGAGAAGTTGAGGTCATTACAAATTAAAATAAGAAAAAATAGGGGAAATATATTAATTTATTTAAAATATATATTTATTAATTAAATATATAACTAATATTTCTATATTATATTATATAATAATTAAAAAGTCAAAGTTGGGCGGACAGTGGGGCTGCCTCATTTTGCTTTTACATACAACACATAAAATTAAAAAAACAATGACATGCCCACATATTATGTGCTGCATATGCTCTTAAAATTTTTAATATTATATTTAATTAGCAAGTCATAATTACTTTTTCAACTTCAATTATAATTTTTAATATTTTAGTATTTGAGCAATTTGAAAAAAGATAGTGAACATTAATTATTATAGGCAAGAAAAACTAATTATTATTCAAATATTAATAAAAGTGAATTATGTGAATACATGATAAAAATATTCTTATTAATTATACATTAATAATATTATTATTAATTGTCCTTTAATATCTTACAAAATTAAAGATAAATGATAAAAAAATCTTATTATATATATATATTTAATATATGATCAATGATAAAAATATTCTTATCAATTATCCTTTAATATTTAAAAGTAATGAACTTTTATATATATTATATTTAGTATTATTATGTATATTATAAATAAATATATATATATAAATAAATAATATTAAATATAAGTTTATATAAAATTAATGATAAAAAATAATATATATAATTAGGAAAGAAAAATTAATAAAATAAAATAAAAATTAATTAGAATAGATAAATTAATAATTATGGTATGAGAGATAATTATTAGTGTTAAAAAAAGGATTAATTGAAAAGATATATTATAAATATGAGAGAGAAATGAATATGAAAGAGAAATTTGTAATTTTATTTTAAGTTTAATAAATCATTTAAACGTGTTAGGATTTGTATCTCCCAAACCTACTTGAAAATAATATGTAAAAACATAAGAAAGAAGAACACAAGAACACACAAATTTACAGTGGTTCACTCGAATTGAGTTACATCCACCCACCACCAGAAGAAGAAGGAATACAGAGTTTTTGCCTCACACTTTATCTCTCTAGAATTCTGTCTCTACAATGTAAACCCTTAATAATCACATATTTATAAGGTAAACATTCATGTAATAAACCTAAACAACTTTAGTCAGCCCCAAGCCCAAAACCAAAAAAAGTAAACCCAATAAACTCTAATTAACAATGTAGAGTTTATTATAAGTGTAGGCTCTATAACTCAACAATATCCCACTTGGAGACTAACTTCATCATCTCTCGATCGATAGTGGTTTTCCATTCGGTGTTAACGAAGAAGACCAACTGAAGTTGCACACAACTTCAGCTTCTCATTTGTCACAATTTTCGTCAACATATCAGCTGGATTCTCACTCCCAGGAATCTTCTCAAGAGCTAATACTCCATCTCCTAAAGCTGACCGGATGAAATGATAACGAACCTGTATATGCTTCGTCCTGCCATGATAAACAAGATTCTTTGCCAAATGAATGACACTCTAACTATCGCATCGCAACACACTTCCCTCGTAGTTTTGACCCAATTCTCGCAAAAAGGGTTGTGACCACATCATTTCCTTAGCAACTTCTGTCACAACAACATACTCTGCCTCACAACTAGAAAGAGCAACAATCTTCTGTAATTTTGAAACACAACTGATTGCAGTATCTCCTAGAGTATAAATGTACCATGTTGTGCTCTTCCTACTATCAACATCACCATCATTGTCAACATCAACATATCCTTCCAAACCCATATTAGACTTTCAAAAACACAAAGCGAGACTTGTACTTCCTCTTAAGTATCGTAGTATCCACTTTACTTCTTTCCAATGTTGTTTATCCGGGTTGCTCATGAATCTGCTAACAACTCCCACTGTATGTGCTATGTCTGGTCTTGTGCAAACCATCACATACATAATACAACCAATGGCAGAGGCATACGGAACAGTGGCCATGTAACTGGTTTTGCATCATACAAGTTGAACCTGCTAAGAACTTTCTTCACATATTCTTCTTGTGAAAGCTTGAGAACTTCTTCATCTCTGAAAATTCTCATCCCAAGGATTTGTTTAGCAGCACCCAAATCCTTCATTGCAAACTTTTCAGACAACTCTTTAATGAGCTTGTTAATCTCATACAAGCTTGCTCCAACAATCAACATGTCATCAACGTAGAGGAGCAGAATAATGTACGATTTATCAAATCTCTTGATATGACAACAATGATCAGCTTCACACCTTAGAAAATTGTTACTTTTCATGAAGCTATCGAACTTCTTGTACCATTGCCTTGGAGCCTGTTTCAAACCATACAGACTCTTCTGAAGCTTACACACAAGCTCATCTTTTCCTTTGATTTCAAATCCTTCTGGTTGTCGCATATAAATCTCTTCATCTAAATCACCATGAAGAAAAGCAGTTTTGACATCCATTTGTTGAAGATGAAGATCTTCTTTCACAACCAAACTCAAAATAGTTCTGATTGTCATCAATTTAACTACCGGAGAGAATATTTCATTATAGTCAATACATTCTTTCTGTTGAAATCCTTTCACAACCAACCTTGACTTGTACCTCATTGTTTTATCATGTTCTTCTTTAATCTTGAAGATCCATTTGTTGTGAAGTGCTTTCTTTCACTTTGGTAGCTCAGTGAGCTCCCAAGTCTGATTCAACATCAAAGAATCCATCTCATCTTTCATAGCAGACTCCCACTTAATCGATTCATTAGATTGTATTGCTTCCTCATAACATTCAGGTTCACCTCTATCTGTCAAAAATATATAGTTCAGAGATGGAGACCACCTCTCAACTGGTTTTCGATTCCTTGATGATCTTCTCAATTGTATAACCGGTGTTTGCTGATTTACCTCTGGGGCCACGTTCTCAACGATTTCATCTTCAACAACACATTGTTCTTCTTCGACAACCGGTATATATTCAGCTGAAAATTCTCTCAAATCGACTATATCAGTCTCTTTCAACTTGGAATCACTATCTGATGTCTTCCACACAATCTTTGTAGAGAACCTGTTCATTGAAGATAACATTTCTGCTACAAATGATCTTCCAATTTTGATTATCCCAGAAACGATAACCAAACTCGATATCACCATAACCAATGAAAAAATATTTATTAGACTTTGAATAAAGCTTGCTCCTATCACATTCATTAATATGAACATATGATAAACAACCAAACACTTTCAAATAAGAAAGGTTTACCTTTTTATTACTCTAGGTTTCTTCAGGAATTCTGAATTCAAGAGGAACAGAGGGTCCCCTGTTTATCAAATAGGCAACATTATTTATAGATTCTGCCCAGAAGGTTTTAGGCAGCCCTGCATGCCATTTCATGCTTCTAGCACGCTCGTTCAATGTTCGATTCATTCTTTCAGCTACTCCATTCTCTTGAGGCATTCAGGGAACAATCTTCACCATACTAATCCCATTCTCAGCACAATACTCTTTGAAATCTAAATTGATATATTCACCTCCGTTGTCGGATCTCAAACACTTAACTTTCTGATTTGTTTCATTTTCAACCATAGCCTTCCACTTCTTGAAAATAGAAAATACTTCAGACTTGTGCTTCATAAAGTAAACCCATACTTTTCTTGTTGAATCATCTATAAAAGTCACATAGTAGTATGATCCGCCAATAGAAGAAACAGGTGCATGTCCCCACACATCAGTGTGTACCAACTCTAGTCTTTCTTTCTTGAGCTCCTTCCAAGTTTTTAAGAAACTCACTCGTTTCTGTTTTCCAAGAATGCAGTTTTCACATAACTGATGTTCAACAGACTTCAGTTCTGGAATCTGTCCATTCTTCAAAATAATTTTCATCCCTTTTCGCTCATATGGCCCAACCTGCAATGTCATAGCTCACTGTTCTTCGAGTCATCAATTACAACAGCAATTGTTTCTCTGCAAGTTGAAGTCGTGTATAACGTTCCATTTTTGTGACCTTAAGCAACAACAACTCCTTTAGTCACCTTCCATGCACCATTTCTACAACTGAAATTGTGACCTTCTTCATCAAGGTGTGTAATAGAAATCAGATTGCGCATTAAAACTGGAATGTGTCTCACCTTATTAATCTCCCACGTGCCAACAATTTCCAGTGGCTCACCATCTGCGAGATAAACTTTCCCACAGTTTCCAGCCACATAATTCTCCATTAATTCTTTGTGGGCAGTGGTGTGGAAAGACGCTCCCGAGTCTAAAACCCATGAATCTATCGAGCTATCAACAAATAGAAGTAACGCATCAGTGACAGATTCTGTAACAACGTTGGCTGCATCATTTTTATCATCACCATTTTTCTTCGGTGCTTTGCAGTTCCGCTTTAAATGACCATGTTTACCACAATTCTAGCACTCAAATGTCCTCCCAGACTTAGACTGACTCCTCCTGCTCCCTGACATAAATCTGCTCTTACCTCGGTTGAAATTTCTATCATTATCTCTACCCCTGTTTTCCATATTTAGAGGAGAACCTTTGAATGTTTCACCAGAATCAATTTTACGAACCTCTTCAGCAAGAATACAATCTCTAACTTCAACAAATTTCAGTTTATCATTTCCAACTGAATTACTAATTGCCGCCCTCATAGGTTCCCAACTATTTGGTAGAGATGCTAACAAAATCAGGGCACTAACTTCATCCCCAAAATCAATCTCAACAGATAGCAATTGATTCACAATTGTATTGAATTCATTCAAATGAGTAGTGATAGAAGTACCATCAACCATTCTTAAGTAAAAGAGTCTTTTCATTAAGTGTACCTTGTTGTTAGCAGATGGTTTCTGTTAGGATCTAGGTCGAGGCTGGCGGACCGGGGTCTGGCTGGTTAGCGCTTTCACTCAACGGTTGATGGTTAATCCGGTTAGAGATTAACACCGGGGTTTCAATACTACACAAACTGTCACAAACCCTTGAACCGAGTTTAAGTGCGGAAGTGGTTTGTTTCAGGTTGAAGCAGCACACACACAGGATGAACAGAACCGGATTTGGATAAGGTCAGTTTGGAGTATGGTGGGTCGGTTAAGGATTTAGTAAGTTAGTTTAGGTAGAATCGGTTAGAGTGTAAGGCCGACAGAAAGTGAATAACAAGACAGGTTTTTATGGATGTTTGGAGATAAAACTCATACGTCACCCCTTCCTCTCGAAACCGCGAGAAGGATATTCATTAATGAATACACAAACACAATCCGATCGAGACTTATTTTCTACTCGATAACACCCGTACAATTTTAACCGAAATTGTAATCTTACTTCAAATAAACACTTGAGCTCTTTTTGATCTTAGAGAGATAAACTTGTAATAACTCTTAAAGCTTGTGGTTGGTGGAACTTAGTAACTCTTGTAACTTGTTTTTCGAACTCTATTTACTCTTCTTCAGCTCCTTCTTTTATAGGTGAAATATGCCAACGGTCACATTTCTTTTCCTTGAATCTGATTGGTTGAGAAGAGGTTCAGTGATTCAGACATGGCGGTCTAGACTTCTAGTGTATAAGTCAAACCGGCTAGGTTTGTCTTTTCCTTAATATGGCAACTATCGGTTGGAAAGTTACCTGCACTTAGAGGGTTGCGCCTCTGATTTATCCCGGAGTGGAAAGATCTTGTCGGACGGTCTTCTGCAGCCTGCAGATTGTCCTCAGACTTGTATGAATATGGTAATACTAAGATCTGTCCTTTGGTATCTTCTTCAACAGATACTCAAAGTATCTATTTGCACCGATCGGTTGTTTAGGTTAACCGGATGACTTCCGGTTTTGGTCTTTTCTTCTGACCGGTTTGTCTTCTTGATTGGTTAGGTTTTTGGTCGGTTGGGTTGCTTGACCAGTTGAATTACTTGACCGGTTAGATTCTTTAACCGTTCCTGCACAGGAAGTTTGTTTTTGTTAAGTTCTATTTAACCGGTCTAATTTTATCTAACAGTTTCTTATACATATCAAAAAGAGTTTTCATCAGACCCATGGTGGTCTTCTCCTTTGCTACATTGTGAGCAACTGTCTTGGCTAGCGTCAATCGGACAACTCCCAAAACCTGTCTATCAAGGAGTTTCTATTCAGCTTCATCCATCTTCTCTGGTTTCTCACTCAAAGTAAAATGAAACTTCTTTCCATAGAGATAATCTTCAATCTGCATTCTCCAGAAGGCATAATCTAAAAGTGAATTATGTGAATAAATGATAAAAATATTCTTATTAATTATCTTTTAATATATTAAAAATTACAGATAAATGATAAAAATATTATTATTATTTGTCCTTTAAATCTTACAAAATTAAAGATAAATGATAAAAAAATCTTATTATATATATATATATTTAATATATGGTAAATGATAAAAATATTCTTATCAATTATCCTTTAATAATTAAAAGTAATCAACTTTTATATATATATATATATATATATATATATATATATATATAAAAGGTAAATGATAAAAATATTCTTATCAATTATCCTTTCATAATTAAATTAATGAACTTTTATATATATATATATATATATATATATATATATATATATATATATATATATATATATATATATATATATATATATATATATATATATATATATATATATATATATATATGTATGTGTGTGTTTCTTGGTCATATTGGTTTTGCAGCTTCTTCGACGCATATTATGTGTGAGAGAAAAGTTGAAAATTTGATGAAACATGCACAACATATTGATAATGTGATTCAATCTCAATCTAAGGAGGAAAAGGAGAAAAATTGTTTGCATTTAAGAACCTCAATTATAATTATTTGTTGGTTAGCACTTCAAGGTTGTGCATTTAGAGGTGATGATAGATCTTCAACTTCATCTAATCGTGGGAATTTTCTTGAATTGGTGAAGACTTTTGCAACAATGAGTGCAAAAATGATGAGGTTGTACTTGAAAATGCTCCAAAAATGAACAATATATTGCTCCAAATATTCAGAAGGAAATTTTATATATTATGGCCAATAGAGTACGTCAAATTATTCGTGAAGAAGTTGGAGATACATACTTTTGTATTTTGTTGATGAAGCACGAGATATATCTAAATGTGAACAAATGACCATTATCTTAAGGTTTGTGAATAATTTTGGGATTTTAATAGAAAGATTTTTCGCAATCAAAAGTGTTAGTGACACTACTTCATTAAATCTAAAAAAAGAGATATCAAATATTATTGTTCATCATGATCTCCAAGTTAATAAAATGAGAGGCCATGGATATGATGGTGCAAGTAATATGCGTGGCGAGTGGAATGGACTTCAGGCATTATTTCTTAGAGATTGTCCATATGCTTACTATATTCATTGTTTTGCTCATCGATTACAACTCACATTGGTTTCTGCAGCTAAGAAGGTCAGTGTTATTTGGGAATTCTTTTCCCATTTGGATAATATTGTTAACTGTGTCACTTCTTCTACTAAGAGCATTGCTGAATTACATATTGCACAAAGGAACGAAATTAATCATATGTTAGCAACTAGAGAGTGTGGTTCTGGAACTGGAGTCAATCAGATTGGTAATTTACAACGAGTAGGAGCTTCTCGTTGGAGTTCTCACTATGACTCGGTCAAAAGTTTAATAAGTATGTATGCTGCAACTTGCAAAGTTTTTGAAGTTCTTAGTGATCATTCTCCAAATGGAAGAGTTAAGGCCGAAGTTCAGGGGATTTATAGAAATATGGCTAACTTTGAATTTGTTTTCATCTTGCATTTAATGCATAAGATTATGAGAATAACAGATATTCTTTGTCAACTCCTTCAAAGAAAATCTTAAGACATTCTGGCTGCTATTACATTTGTCTCTACTACCAAAATTAGCCTTCAAAAACTTAGAGAATGCGGGTGGAGAGAATTTTTTGATGAAGTTAAAATGTTTTGTTCAAAAAATGAAATTGATGTTCCTGACCTTGATTGTCTACATAATGTCGGTCGTTCTCGTCAACAAAATACAGTTGAGCATCATTACCACTTTGATGTTTTTAATGCTGGAATTGACTTCATTTTGATGGAGTTAAATACTCGGTTTAATGAGTCATTAATAGAACTTCTTTCTCTTAGTACATCTTTAGACCCAAAAAATTTATTTGACTCATTTATTAGTGATGATATTTGCAAGCTTGCAACGAAGTTTTATCCCGAAGATTTCATAGAACAAGACATTATTGTTTTGAAGTATGAATTGGTACATTATAAACTTGATGTGATGCAGAATTTGAAGGTTTCTACACTTGTTGAGTTGTGTCAAAAATTGACCGAGAGTGGAAGATCAAAAGTTTATGTTACGTTGACTAGATTGATTCATTTTGTTTTAACATTACCTGTTTCTATTGCTACTACTAAGCGATCATATTTAGCAATGAAGAAGGTGAAGACGGAACTTCGCAATAAAATGGAAAATGATTTTCTTGCCGATTGCTTGACAATCTATATTGAACGAGATTTAGCTAAAGATATAAATGTAGACTCTATTATAGATGAGTTTTATGTTATAAAATCTCGTAAAGCTCAACTTATTTAAACATTATAATATTTTTCATACATATATATTTATATTATTTATTACATTAAATTCAAGCCCACCCCAAGTTAAAATCATGGATCCGTCCCTGAATTAGTTGATCAATGAAACTCTTTCTCGACGGAAAATGGATCAAGGTTCGTCACATTAGTGCACCTCAAAACATTATTTGATATAAGGGTTTTTTTGGGGCATGCTGATATTATTTTTTGGATTATGATCCACATTTTTCATTTGGTATACGAATTTGTTACTGCATCAATATCCCCAAATTGTAGTATAATCTTCCACTTCATTTGAGAATTTTTTGTTTCTGATTTTTTATCACATGACAAATGTATCTTTTTCATATTCATATCCTGCTGCGCTAAGAGCACCTATGAGTGTATTGGTCATAGTTGCAGTCTGTTTGATGTACTATCAATACTTCTTTTGCTAATCTATCTGACACTTGATAAACATGGAACATTTACCTTGTTGGCAGATGAATTCGTTCTGTTTGACCTGTCTGTGTGAAATGTTTAGAGGGTTGGGTTATAAGACCCCAGTCCCTTTCTTTCTTACTTATGATGATGTGTGATGAGCATTTATACAAGGAAATATATATAGATAGGAAATATATATAGATGTATATATTGAAAACATCTTTAACTTTCTAAAAAAGTATCACGAGTTATTATTCTCTAAGACCCCATAGGCCATTTTATGTAATAGTTATTCCTACCAAGAGTAGTATATAAAGGGTTAATCGGTATTATGTTATGTTAGTTGAATATTGGAGCCAATGACCAACCCTATATCACCTCATTCACATTCTCTTTCAAAGAAAGCCGCAAAAAAGGTCCCCCAATCTTTTACAAGATAATACAAAACAATAAATAAAATTCTTTTCCACATCTTCTCACAAAATATCATATTTTTATATTAATTTATTTTGAAACAATTCATAACAAAAGCTAAAACATGTACATATATTGTTCAAATAACTGAAATTCTTTCGAACAAGAAATATATTAGGTTCCAAGTAGTGTCATTAAGGTTAACTATTTGTATTTATTAATTTTCCCGGCAAAGATGCGAAGGTCTGTCCTAACTGTTATGAATGATTTTGGTAATCTATTAAGTAGAGGGTTTCATCTCCCTATACCTGCATTGGCAACACAAAATTATTTGTGATTAAGACTATAATTATATTCGGTTTGAAATTATTAAAATTATGTGTATGATACTATTTCATTTCTGCATATTTTCCTATTTAGTTATTTTAGTCTTACAAATAATATGATAAGACTATATCGTTGCCACATGGATAAAAACACAAAATTTTTAAAAGATTGAGAGCGATTAGTTACCAATGTTGTTATAGTTATTGTGACTTTGTGACTTGTGATTTGAATTAGGACGTATAATTATATTCGTTTTAAAATTATAAAACTCTGTATATCAGAATATTTCATTTATGCATATTCTCATACTTAGTTGATTTAATTATAAAAATAATATGATAAAACTATATTGTTGGAGCATGAATAAAACATAAAATTCTAAAAGATTGAGAACGATCACATTAATGTTATTTTGAATAAATTGTAATTTGGGAAGTATAATTATATTCGGTTTGACAGTACTAAACTATGTGTATGAGAATATTTCATTTCTACATATGCTCTTACTTAGTTGGTTTAGTCTTACAAATAATATAATAAGATATATTGTTACAGCGTGGATAGAAACATAAAAATTCTAAAAGATTGAGAAAAATGACTTACTAATGTTAGTTTTATAGTGATTATGAATTGGTGACTTTAGATTTGAATGACATTATATTTGAGACATATAATTATATTCGGTTTGTATTATAAAAATTCAATGTATGATAATACTTTCTGCATATTCTCATACTTAGTTGATTTAGTCTTACAAATAATATGATAAGAATATATTATTGGGACATTGATAGAAACACAAAAATTCTAATAGATCGAGAAAGATCACTTACTAATATTGGTTTTATAGTGATTGTGATTTGGTAACTTGTGATTTGAATTGGGATATATAATTATATTCGTTTTGAAATTATTAAAACTGTGTATGAGAATACTTCATTTTCTGCATATTCTCATACTTAGTTGGTTTAGTCTTACAAATAATATTATAAGAATATATATATTGTTGCAGCGTGGATATAAAACAAAATTTTAAAAGATTGAAAACGATCACTTACTAATATGATTTTATAGAGATTTTGATTTGGTGGCTTTAGATTTGATTGACTTGTGGTTTGAGACGTATAATTATATTCAGTTTGATATTATAAAACTATGTATGAGAATACTTCATTTATGCATATTCTCATACTTAGTTGGTTTAGTCTTACAAATAAACTATATTGTTGTGGCATGGATAGAAATACCAAAATTCTAAAAAAAAGATTGAGAAAGATCATTTACAAATGTTGGTTTATAGTGATTGTGATTTAGTGACTTGTGATTTGAGTGACTTGTGATTTGTTGCGTAAAATTATATTTCGTTTGCAATTATAAAAACTCTATGTATGAGAATACTTCAATTCTGCCTATTCTCTTACTTAGTTGATTTAATCTTACAAATAATATGATAAGACTATATTGTTGCCGAGTGGATAGAATAATAAAAATTTAAAATATTGAGAATAATCATTTACAAATGTTGGTTTATAGTAATTGTAATTTGGTGGATTTAGATTTGAATGACTTGTGATTTGGGGCGTATAATTATATTCGGTTTGAAATTATAAAACTCAGTGTATGAGAATACTTCTTTTCTTCATATTCTCTTATTTAGTTGATTTAATCTGACAAATAATATGATAAGACTATATTGTTGTTGCGTGAAAATAAACAAAAAATTCTAAAAGATTGAGAACGATCACTTACTAATGTTGGTTTTATTGTGATAGTGATTTGGTGACTTTTGATTTAAGACTTATAACTATATTTGGTTTGATTATAAAATTTTGTGTATGAGAATACTTTAATTCTTTATATTCTCATATTTAATTGGTTTAGTCTACTATGTGGTTGCCATGTAGATATAAACAAAATAATTCTAAAGAATTGAGAACGATCATTTATTAATGTTGGTTTATGTTGATTGTGATTTGTGTTGTAAAATTATATTTGGTTTGGATTATGAAAACTCTATTTATGAGAATACTTAATTTCTGCATATTCTCATATTTAGTTGATTTAATCTCACAAATAAAATAATAAGACTATAATGTTGCCGCGTAGATATAATTACAAAAATTCTAAATAATTGAGATTGATCATTTACAAATGTTGGTTTTACAAATGTTGGTTTATAGTAATTGTAATTTGGTGGATTTGGATTTGAATGACTAATGATTTGGGACGTATAATTATATTCAGTTTGAAATTATAAAACTCAGTGTATGAGAATACTTCTTTTCTGCATATTCTCTTATTTAATTGATTTGATATTATAAATAACATGATAAAAGTATATTGTTGTTGCATGAAAATAAACAATAAAATTCTAAAAGATTGAGAACGATTACTTACTAATGTTGGTTTTATTGTGATGGTGATTTGATGACTTGTGATTTGAATGAGTTGTGATTTGTGGCGTAAAATTATATTTGATTTGAAAATATAATAACTATTTGTATTAAAATACTTCATTTCTATATATTCTCCAATTTAGTTCATTTAATCATACAAATAATATGATAAGACTATATTGTTGTCGTGTAGATAGAATCTACAAAAATTTTAAAAGATTGAGAACAATCATTTACAAATATTGGTTTAAAGTAATTGTGATTTGGTGACTTTAACTTTGAATGACTTGTGATTTGGGACGTATAATTATTTTTGGTTTGAAATTATAAAAACCTTGTGTATGATAATACTTCATTTCTTCATATTCTCATATTTAGTTGATTTAATCTTACAAATAATATGATAGAATTATATTGTTAATTTGAGAAAATAGTTTAGCACAATTTCATTAAAAAACCCAAAAAATGGGGGATCAAAAATCAAAACTAGACCAACCTTAACTTTGGTTATAAAATGACAAACAAATGACCCTAAAATTTCTGAATGTTAGCAATCAAATAACAATACAAACAAGATAACAATTAACATTTCCAATCTTTAATGTTATTTATATATTCGCTTTGTAGGTAATGTTGATTTCTTCCACGTCCCCTTCCTCGTTCATATTTCACGAAATGTGATTGAATTGTAGAAGATGACGATGTTTGTTTCCTCCCATTGTGAAGACTACCTTTGTTTTAACCTATACTGATCTGATATTTTTTTTCCAGAATTTCAGGGTTTTTTTATCAATTCTTTTTTCTGTTTTAGTTTTTTGGGTTTAAGGATCAACAACCCTAGTTTCCTCCTCACTTTTCTCCACTGTTATTTCTTTGTTTTCTTCTTTTAGTTGTTTCTCTTCCTTGTCTTTCAGGTTTAACTTTTTCAACATCCTCTATTTTTTAAATTTTCTTTATTTTCTTCCTTCTCTTATTTTTCCTTGCTTTCATCTTCTGTATTTTCGTCATTTTTGTCTTCTTTATCACTATCTTTGACTTCCACAATATGGTTTTCTATTCTTGATTTTTCAGTTTTATTTTCCTGTTTTTTTTGTTTCTTGGGCTCTTAGGATTTTCTGATATTCCTCTATTGTTTTTGCACATTTAGTACTAACATGTTGGAAATTTATATAGAAAACACACTTGTTTGGCCTCCCTTCATATGAGATTTTTATGACTGGGTTTTACTTCCTATCAACAATTGTCATGTTCTTTGGCAGTGTACTTTGAGGATACACTTCAATGTTTATTCTAAAAAAAGTAAGGTGATCTCCCCTCTCTTTAATTTGGTCCATATATAATGATTTCTTCAATATACTAACAAAGTGACTAAGAGCTTCTGCATTATAAATGTATGATGGGATGTTTCTAAACTTTACCATATTTGAGCTGTTTCATTTGGCTTGCTTAGAATGCTTAATTCTTCAGACCATCTCTTTCAGTTTCATATAGTTGGATCCAATATAAGTATGCCCAATTTTCAGAATATCATTCAAGTTTGTTCCCTTTTTGAATTGCAAAAAATAGCGATCATGGATGTTTGCGGAAACCTTCTTTAGTCCCTTCAGTTCTTATTGTTTCATTAGTGATTCATTGGTGATTGAGATAGTGAGATAGATACACGATTCTTTTCTATGTTGTTCCAACAACTACATTTTCTCATTCTTTGACGCATTTCTCTTCCACTTCAGTGGAACTTTTAAATTCAAAAGGAGAGTTGAGAATCTCAATTTTTGTTTTAAACTCATCCAAGTAGATTCTACCTTTGTATTCATGATCCTCTACTTTCTTTTTTGAATTCTTTTTTTAGTGAACGACAACACTTACTAATATTGGTTTTACAGTGATTGTGATTTGCTGACCCGTGATTTGAATGAATTGTAATTTTTGACATATAATTATATTCAATTTGAAATTATAAAATCTCAGTGAATGAGAATACTTCTTTTCGACATATTCTCCCACTTAGTTGGTTTAGTTTTACAAAGTATATGATAGACTATATTGTTGACGCGTTGATAAGTATACAATGTTGGTAACAAGATGGCAAAATATATTTTTCTTATTCCTCTCAAATGGATTTTTACAACTCTTTATAAGAAATCATAGACTCTTCAAAAAACAAATAAATTATTCTGCATATTAAATAGCTCCCACACAAATCTCTTGGTTATCCCACTCACCCCTAGTTATTACTCTAGAAATATTATACATCAAAAAACCAAATACCTTATTAATTTAAGTTTATTCAACATAAAAAAATTCTAAAAATTTGAGAACGATCACTTACTAATGTTAGTTTTATAGTGATTGTGATTTAGTGGATTCAGATTTGAATGACTTATAATTTGTGACATATAATTATATTCGGTTTGTAATTATAAAAAACTTTGTGTATAAGGATACTTTATTTTTATATATTCTCCTACTTAGTTTATTTAATATTACAAATAATATGATTAGACTATATTGGTGGTTTCAGATTTGAATGACTTATGATTTGTGACGTATAGTTATATTAAAATTATAAAAACTCTGTGTACGAGAATACTTTATTTCGGTATATCCTCCAACTTAGTTGATTTAGTCTTAAAAATTATATGATAAGATTATATTGTTGCCACATTAATAGAAACACAAAAATTATAAAAGATTGAGAACAATCAACTACCAATTACATGTTGGTTTTATAGTGATTTTGATTTGGTGACTTGTTATTTGAATTGAGATTGTTAGGATCTAGATCGTGGATGGGGAACCGGGGTCCGTCCGATTAGTGCTTTCACTCAACAGTTGGTGTTTAATCCGGTTAGAGACTAACACCGGGTTTCAATACTACACAAACCCTTGAACCGAGTTCAAGTGCGGAAGTGGTTTGTTTCAGGTTGAAGCAACACACACACACAAGATGAATAAAGATAGAATCTGGAGAGTATCGGTTTGGAGTTTAGGAGATCGATTTAAGGTTTAGTGAATAGGTTAGAACGATGTAAGTCGGTTAGTATAAGTCGGTTAGGATATTGAGTCGGTTAGAACGTAGAGCCGGCAGAAAGTAAAGAGCAAGACAGGTTTTTATGGATGTTCGGAGATAAAACTCCTACGTCACCCCTTCTTCTCGAAACCGCGAGAAGGATATTCACTAAGGAATACACAAAAACAATACACGATCGAGACTTATTTGCTGCTCGATAAACACTCGTACAATTTTCACCGAAATTGTAATCTCACTTCAAATGCACACTTAGACTTTGAATCTTTGTAGAGAGATAAACTTGTAATTAATAACTCTTAGAACTTGTAGCTGGTAGAACTGGTGAACTGCATTTACTCCTCTTCAGCTCATTTTATAGGTGGAATGTGCCAACGGTCACATTTCTTCAACGGATACCTTCATGGTCATCCTTGAATCTGATTGGTTGAGCAGATGTTCAGCATTGCATTAATTGCGGTTTAAGCTTCCAAGACATAGGTCAAACCGGCTAGGTTTGTCTTTTACTTAGTATAGAAACTGTCGGTTGGACAGTTGCCTGCACCTGGAAGGTTGCGCCTCCGACTTATCCCAGAGTGGAAAGATCTCTTCAGGCAATCTTCTGCAGCCTGCAGAGTATCATCAGACTTGTATGGATATGGCAATGTCATAGTCTGATCCTTTGATATCATCTTCTGCATATACCCAGAGTGTCTGTTTACACCGATTTGTAGATTGTACTTAGTTTGATAGTTCTGACTTCTTTCTCTAAGTAGTCTCTTCATCGGTTTTCCGGTTGGATACTACATTTCGGTTTGGGATGTCTACCGGTTGTTCATAGCTTCAAGTTAACCGGATAACTTTCCGGTTTTGGATACACCCTTTGCTTCTTCTTCTAACCGGTTAGATTCTTTGGGTGGTTGGATTCTTGACCGGTTGGATTCTTGACCGGTCAGATTCTTGACCGTTCCTGCATAGGAAATTTGTTTTGTTAAGTTCTTATTTTTAACCGGTCTAATTTATCTAACAATTTCTTCCTTTTTGATTATTTTATTTAAAATATTCAAAATCATGTAAGAAGTAAATTGTAGGCCGGTTTCCAAAAATTTGTTTGGCCGGATTTTTGAAAAAGACTTAGAAAAAGATTTTTGAAGAGAACAGAATCACGACCCATTTTGCTTAGAGAGACCGGAAGTTGGAAAGATTGAGAGTTTGAGGATTAAAGGATTGCTAGAGAGAGAAAGCAGATTCGCGGAAGAAGGAAATAAAATTGCGAATGAGGGTATTTATAGGCAGTGACATGGAATGCGAACAGACGCGAGCCGTCACATCACGAGAAGGCGCCAAATTTCTCTCCAAAACGAGTTGGTGGTAAGTCTTTGGGCGGCAATCTTTTGGCGGGAAATCTTTCGGCGGGAAGTTATAAAAACGGTTAACCTTTTGACCGATAATTAAGGAAGCGGTGAGTGATTTAACCGGTAAACAATGAGTCAGTAAGCGATTTAACCGGTGAAGATTTTAACCGATTTTGGACTTTATAATTTAAATTGATATTCGATTAAAGAAGAACGACATGATAATGATAGAACCGATATGAAGATCGGTTTGAAGTACAAATACAAGATTAAGATTAAAAATTAACCGACTTGGAACCTAAATCATTCTAGATAGTTTGTCGTTCACCACTTCTTCGTTGAGGACATTAGAGAGATTCACCGGTGTACCCGGTCCAAGTCTTGGAACTCAGGCCCGAATGACTCGGCTCAAGTGAGGAGCATAGTCGAAACGTTTCTTTGTTTCGACCATGGTCTTCAGGTTGTTAAAGATGACCGATGCCCAATTGATGGGGGTTGAACTAACGATATAGGTCATCATGTCAAAAGTTCTTCTGGAGTAGTTTTGGTTGGGGGACTGGCAGATGATCGACCGGTTAACAATCTCATGCAGGAGTTGAATGTGGGGAGCGAGATTGGCCTTAAGGACGTGGTTTGGAACCGGTACACCAGTGCAAGAGAATAGTTCAGCGTAATCATCAGCTGAACTTCCCACCCGGGATGGGAAGTCTGAAAACCCTTCAGTTGGGAGGTTAAACATCCCAGCAAGTCGGTTTTCAGGAAGAACGATGACACTAGTTCTCACGGTGGAGACAATTGCCCCGTTAAACATATGTGTGTTAGAGAAGAACTCCAATACTTCTGGAAGATAGATGGGTCCAGATTCCTCAAGGAAATCACGAAGTCTGGTGTCAACTAGGGATTCAAAAATTATTTCTCTTGTTTCAGCGTCCTCCATAGATAGCACCGAATCAAAATCGATGCACAAATAGTTTCTGAGAATGGGATGAGATATTTTTCAGATCTTGCTAAGAGAGGTAGAAAGTTAAGATATGTAGAATGTTGTCTTGAAGTGTTTTAGAATGAGAGGGAGAGGTTTCTTAAATAGATTTGAAATGAGAGGGAACGTAAGAGCATTTAATGTTAATATTCCTTTTTATCTCATTAATGCTGGGGAATATTTATGTTTTTAAAACGTCTTGGGAAGTGATACATTTTGACCGGTTTTGGATATCGATGTTGAGAATCTAGTTGGAAACCAACTAAGTTTGTGTAGTTTCTCATGCAGTTAGAATTCAAAAGTTCTAGAGTTTCATTAATGAAAAGTGGATTACATTGAACCGAGAGGAAACATAAATTAAACCGAGAGGAGATATAATTGAGTAGGATAAAAATACAACCGGTGCGTGAAGCAAAATGACCGGTTGTTCGAAGGAGTGAGTCTTTAATAGCCGGAGGAGGTGAGGTGTCTGTTCTTCTTCTTCCAAGCTTTCTCAAACCGCTCATAGAAAGAATCAGTGGAATCCCTAGTCAAGACCTGGGATTGATTCAGCCCTTCGCCTGGACAGAGCGGAACCCCGAGTTCGATAAGTAGAGAGATGATTTGGGGAATGAAGCCGGTATGACGGGTATTGATCATCCAGATCAGGATGTCAAACAGTAGCCTGGACCAATTGACCGGAGTATCAGTTGTTATGGCGGTCATGATGTTGAAGACTGTGGTGCAGTAGGTGTTGGTGACATCATTTCCCAGGATGGCCCTACTGATGATGTCGTTGAGGAGCTGATATTCAGCCCTCAATGATGACCGTGCTCCGTGATCATCGACCGGAGAGTTGGAGCGGGAGAATTCCAGAGATATCTCGGCTTTCTGTTCAGCCGAGACATTTAGGTCAGTAATACCTTCCTTAGGAAGGTCGAAGCACCGAGCGAAATCTCGCTCGGAGAAGTCAAACATCGTTCCTCTTACCCTTAACTGGATAAGAGTGTCGAAGAATGGAGTACCACAGAAGACTCTAGCATTATGGAAAAATTTAGTAACGGTTTCAGGAAAAATGACATGTTTGTCATCTAGGAAAGACCGCAAACCGATACTTTCCAGAGACTTAATCATTTTGAAGATCTCATAGTGTTGGTCCCATGTGTTGATTCAAAATCAACTTGAAGAATGTTTTGGAACTGAGACATTTTTGTCTTAGTGAGATGATAAGTTGATATTGTGGATATCTGTTTGATGTTCATCTAACTTATATATTAGTTGAAGGGTGATATAGGTGAATTGTATTATCTAGTGGGTAGAAAGTAATTTAGTTTATTAACCATAGGATAAAACATCTTGCATGAATTAGGTATGTTTACAGCCTAAGGGTGTAAGTCATAGGCCTGAACGGTGAGAGATATCATATCTTCACGTCTTTTGAGACATGACTGCTTTGTCTTGAAAAGGTATCTTTTCAGAACAGATACGTCCAAACACAGACAATTAATCCATTTTAGTTAGGAAGCCAAATATTCCAGAATATATTATATTCAAACCGGTCGGTTTTCAGTCATTGGTCCCGATGTAGTTAATTAGTGTAGGTACTAAGTAACTGGTCGGTTTACTGTAACTGATAGACAAAGCGGTTCTTCAATAAATACGATGGTAAATTCGGTTTCCGAACTTTTAGGAAGAACTGCCGGTTTTGTCTGTCCGAACCGATTTTTTCTTTTAGAAGTTAAAGGTTTAATAAATGAGTTGATTAATATCGGTTAAATCGAGGATGTTTCTGAAGAAAGAAAACTTAGCTTCATGCAGAGGTTTTGTGAAGATATCGGCTACTTGTTCCTTTTGAGATTCGGTTCAGGATTGTCTACCAAATTACCGTTTATTTGATCAAGGCTAGACATATCGGTAGGCTGATCAATAGTGTCAGACCGACCGATTTCCTCAGTTTGAACCGAGGTGTCAGCTTCGTGCTGTGTGGCAGCTTGATCCGGCTGGGTTTCAACAACACCCATTTGGTCATGGACAAACCGTCTGAAAACCGGAATCTCATCTTCACTATCAGAATGTATATTATTATTTTCCAATCTATTGTGTAGATCAAAGGATGATGTAGTGTTAATTTCAATTGATTCATCGAATACAACATGAAGAGATTCTTCCATAGTTAAAGTTTTAGTATTATATACTCTATATGCTTTACTAACCGCTGAGTAACCTAGCATGATCCCAATATCGGATTTTGCATCAAAAGCAGATAAGTAGTTTTTTCCATTAATGTGAATGTACATTTAAAGCCGAAAATCTTAAGGTACCGAATGTTGGGAATTCTATCAAAATACACTTCGTACGGTGTTTTATTGTGAAATTTGTTAATCAAAGATCGGTTTTGTGTATAACATGCATTACTGATAACTTCAGCCCCAAATTTTTGAGCAACACCTGAGTCGGCTATCATAGACCTTGTGGCTTCCTTGAGAGTTCGGTTTCTTCTCTCAGCCAGGCCGTTCTGTTGAGGAGTTCTAGCACTAGACAACGCGTGTCTAATGTCGGATTCATCAAGGAATGCATTTCGCGTTAATCAAATTTGGTGTTCAATTTAAAATATAAAGTGTTATTAAGCCTAGTTGGTTAAAAAGTTGTACTTGTTTTTGTTTGGTTGCAAGTTCGAACCATACCTATAGCATTTTTAATTTTATTTTTAATCGTTTTAAGTTAATTGGCGGGTCAAACCACAATTCGACCCAGTTATCCATTTGCTCTCACATATATATCCAAATTAACCACAGCTCACGACCCGACAATCCAGACACTTTAAAAATTAAGCATCATTATTAGGGGTGAGCAAACGGGTAAACTCAACTCGTATTACCCAACCCATATTCAACCCAAATTAAATTTACTCAACCCATAACCCAACCCATATTATTTACTAATATGGGTTGGGAAACCCAAATTTTTATTTTTTATTTTTCATTTAATATGTATTTGACTTATTTTACACATTTTTATCCATTTAACACGTTTTTGACGTGTTTAACACGTTTACCACATTTTTCACGTTTTTGGCACGTTTAACATGTTTTTTACACGTTAAACACATTTTCACGTTTTTGACACGTTTAATAAGTTTTTGGCACGTTTAACAAATTTTTGACACGTTGAACACATTTTTATGTTTTTTTCATGTTTAACACGTTTTGCATGATTATGACACATTTTGACATATTTTCACGTTTTAGCACGTTTAACACGTTTTGACACGTTTAACATATTTTCACGTTTTTTACATTCTTGACACGTTTAACATGTTTTTAACATGTTTAACACATTTTCACACGTTTTTTACGTTTTTGGCACGTTTAACACGTGTTGGCACGTTTAACATGTTTTCCACATTTTCCACGTTTATGACACGTTTTGACACGTCTAACATGTTTCTCACATTTTTGACACGTTTAATATGATCTTCACATAATAACGTGTCAAACGTGAAAAATATATTAAATGTGCCAAAAACTTGAAAAATGTGTTAAACATACCAAAAACGTGTTAAACGTGTTAAAATTTGTCAAAACGTGTTAACGTGCAAAAAACATGTTAAACATGTCAAAAATATGTTAAATGTACAAAAACGTGTTACACGTGTTAAACGTGCCAAAACGTGTTAAATGTACCAAAATGTGTTAAATGTGTTAAATGAGTCAAAAACGTGTTCAACATGTTAAAAAATGTTAAACGTGCCAAAAATTGAAAAATATGTTAACGTGTGAAAAATGTGTCAAATATGTCAAAAATGTGTTAAAATGCCAAAAACGTGAAAAACATGTTAAATGTATGAAAAACGTGTTAAACATGTGAAAAACGTGTTAAACATATCAAAAACCTGTTAAACGTGGTAAAAACGTGATAATCGTGTTAAACTTATCAAAAACGTGTTAACGTGTTAAATATGTCAAAAATGTGTTAAATGTGTCAAAAATGTGTTAAATGTGTCAAAAATGTGAAAAACGTGTTAAAATTTTTAATAATGTGTTAAACGTATTAAACATGTCAAAAACGTGTTAAACGTGACAAAAACGTGAAAACGTGTTAAACATGTTAAATGAGTCCAAAACGTGTTCAACATGTCAAAAAATATTAAACGTGCCAAAAATGTGAAAAACGTGTTAACGTGTGAAAAACATGTCAAATATGTCAAAAACTTGTTAAACGTGCCAAAAACGTGAAAAACATGTTAAACGTGTGAAAAACATGTTAAACATGTGAAAAACGTGTTAAACATATCAAAAACGTGTTAAACGTATCAAAAATGTGAAAAACATGTTAAACTTATCAAAAATGTGTTAACGTGTTAAATATGTCAAAACGTGTTAAATGTTTCAAAAATGTGAAAAATCTTTTAAGCTTTTCAATAACGTGTTAAACGTATTAAATATGTCAAAACGTGTTAAACGTGAGAAAAACGTGAAAACCGTGTTATTAGTGTGAAAACATATTAAACATGTCAAAAACGTGTTAAACGTGCCAAAAATATGAAAACGTGCTAAAACGTGCTAAAACGTGTTAAACGTGTGAAAAACGTGTTATAAGTGTGAAAACGTGTTATAAATGTTAAAAACGTGTTAAATGTGTGAAAAACGTGTTAAACATGTGAAAACGTGTTCGACTTAAAGTTGGAAGATGATTAGTTTATATTGAATTAATAATATAGAATTAAATTAAATTTATATAATTTTAGGTAATTTGGGTAACCTAACCCAACCCAAATTAAATCCAACTCATACTCAACCCAACCCAAATTAATATTTTGGGTTTGGGTTAGTGGTGGGTAAACCCAAATTATGCTCACCCTAATCATTATATATAGATTAGTTAGTTAAAAAGTTGAAATTATATTGTTAAAATTTCTCGCGTTCATCAAATTTGGTGTTGAATTTAAAATATAAAATATTATTAGTCTAGTTGGTTAAAAAGTTGTACTTGTTTTGTTAGGTTGCAAGTTCGAATCATACCAATAGCATTTTTAATTTTATTTTTAATCGTCTTAAGTTTTTTGGCGGGTCAACCTACAATGCCAAGCATGAAAAACGTGTTAAACGTGCCAAAAACGTGAAAACGTGTTAAATATGCCAAAAACGTGAAAATGTGTTAAATATGACAAAAACATGTTAAACGTGACAAAAACGTGTTGAACGTGACAAAAACGTGTTAAAACTTGTCAAAACGTGTTAACGAGCAAAAAATATGCTAAACATGTCAAAAATATGTTAAATGTGCAAAAATGTGTTAAACATGCCAAAACGTGTTAAATGTACCAAAACGTGTTAAATGAGTCAAAAACGTGTTTAACATGTTAAAAAATATTAAACGTGCCAAAAATGTGAAAAACGTGTTAACATGTGAAAAACGTGTCAAATATGTCAAAACGTGTTAAACATGCCAAAAAAGTGAAAAACATGTTAAACGTGTGAAAAACGTGTTAAGCATGTGAAAAACGTGTTAAACGTGTTAAACCTATCAAAAACGTGTTAAACGTGCCAAAAACGTAAGAATCGTGTTAAACTTATCAAAAATGTGTTAACGTGTTAAATTATTCAAAAACGTGTTAAATGTGTCAAAAATGTAAAAAATCTGTTAAATTTTTCAATAACGTGTTAAACATATTAAACATGTCAAAAACGTGTTAAACGTGACAAAAACGTGAAAAACGTGTTATTAGTGTGAAAACGTGTTAAACGTGCCAAAAATGTGAAAACGTGTTAAACGTGTCTAAACGTGTGAAAAACGTGTTATAAGTGTGAAAACGTGTTATAAATGTTAAAAACGTGTTAAACGTGTGAAAAACGTGTTCGACTTAAAGTTGAAGATAATTAGTTTATATTGGATTAATAATAGAGAATTAAATTAAATTTATATAATTTTGGTAATTTTGGTAACCTAACCCAACCCAAATTAAATCCAACACATACTCAACCCAACCAAATTAATATTTTGGGTTTGGGTTAGGGTTGGGTAAACTCAAATTATACTCACCCCTAATCATTATATATAAATTAGTTAGTTAAAAAGTTGAAATTATATTGTTAAAATGTCCCGCGTTCATCAAATTTGGTGTTGAATTTAAAATATAAAGTATTATTAGTCTAGTTGGTTAAAAAGTTATACTTGTTTTGTTAGGTTGTAAGTTCGAACCATACCTATAGCATTTTTTTATTTTTAATCGTTTTAAGTTTATTGGCGGGTCAACTTACAATTAGATCCAAGTATCCATTTACTCTCACATATATATCCAAATTAACCACAGTTCTTGACTCGACAATCCAGACACTTTAAAAATTAAGCATCATTATATATAACAAAAATTTAATTAGAACCCAACAACAACTAATTAATAATTAATAATTTGTACTCTCATAATGAGAATAAATTAATAATTAATACTTCATACTCTCATAATGGGAATAGCTAAATAACTTGACAACAAGCTAAATGTCAACATAATATTACCAACCTAATTGGTTTAACAAACCGGCTGACTCCAAGAAAACCCTTTCCTCGGACAATTCACCGGAGAGAACCGGAAACGTCTTCCAGCCCATTCCCATCAACACCGTTCGTCCCATCAATGTTGACTCTCCACCGTCAAGGCAAACCGAACCCTCGGGGAGCCACGAAACCGAGTCAGCATCAAAGGAGGCAGAAGAGGTAAGTATTCACTCTGAAAATTTCAAATCCCCAAGCAATAAGATCAACGAGGTAATAACCGACGTAGGCTTAAATACCTCGGAAGTCATTGTGGACGTAGTCCAAAATATTGCTAGGGAAACCGAAGACGATGTGTCAAGTCGTCTTAAGTCAGCTGATCAGGGTGAGATACCCGATCAAAGTGAAATCCAACTGGTCGAAGAAATGGCCAAAACTGTGAACATCACACCTCCGGCTCAGGAGGGTAATACTGAAGAACAGGAACCATTCGGTTCAGTAGGGAACAAGTCTGCTCCAAATGATACAACGATCCAATCGGCCCAAGATGGGCCAACTGCTTTAACAATCATACTTGAAGGGTTAGTTCAGGTTAACAAGGGCAAAGAGGTTTTATTTGAAGATTCGACGGTAAAGGGAAAAGGTGTTCTGCAAACCGGCTCCCAACCCGAGATTATAACCGAGGCCAAGGTCACTCTCTCCGCAGAAGAAGAGGAAGAGATGTTTGAGGGGCTCATTAGGGACATGAACAAAGATGCCAGTGAATTAATATCACCATACCTTCTTTGGGTACAACTTCGTTGTGAGACAAAGCTGTCAGATATGATCCCAGAGATGAGCAGTAACAAACATTAGGAGAAACTCGTAGAATTAGAAGAAATGGCTCTCAAGCTGGCAAACACCAACCTTATCCAACCCGCATTCAGCAAAACCGCGGTAATTCTCGAGTACGCTCGGTTACAAACAGTAGAAGACGCATTAAAGGAAGTAGAAGGAGTAGCGTTAACTCCGATTGAATTAAGAATGACTGAACGGTTTCACCCAGTACGGGAAAAGCTCCTTAAAAATCTTGACCGGCTCGATGCACAATGGAGAAACAACTGCAGACATCAATTAATCAATGCCGACTTATATCAAAGCAAACCCTTCTTTGCTGTCGGGGAGACATCCATGACAGCAGAGAACCGGGGACGAGATCCTCCTCAAACTGATAAGGCTCCTGAACTTGAGCAGGTAAAGCAGGTGGTGATCGATACACTTGAGTCGTGCCTTGGGAACTACAGCACTGCAACCAACGAGAAGATTGTAAAAGCTGAAACCAACCTGTCGAATACCATCCGGGGATCCGTTCAAACCGAAATGGCCAACACCATTCAAACCTCGATCAGATCCATAATAGATGATGCTGTGCAAACTTCCGTCAAATCATTGATCGCAGAATCCATTCAAACCGCAACCGCTCCCTTAGTCGATATGTTGCAGGCTATGGCTATTCAAATTGGGGAATTGTCCAAACTCCAAGTGAGCAAAACTCAAAAGCAAATCAATTCTGACACCGAAACAGCAAAGAAACTACAAGACGAAGAAAGGGAAAGGGAACGGTCAAGGAAGGAACTTGAAGACAAAGATCATGAGCTCGCCCAGAAGTGCAATGAGGAAGAACAGGCAGCTATCCAGGAACCCATACCGGCTCAATCCTCACACGCTATGAAGACAAGGAATAAAAACAAGAGGAAAGCGGTTGCAGCGGTGATGAAGCGGGCAGAAAAAACAGTCAAAGAGTGATCGAACCAGTCGGGCTGAACGTGCAACCTCTTGACGAAGAAGAAGAAGAGGACCTCGAAGAACTTAACCGGCGTAAAAAGAGGGCAATCGAAAGTTCAACCGCAACTCCAAGCTCCAGACCGACTGTTGCTCAACCGCCTCGACCACCAAAACCAGTCTGTGCCGGTTTTGGATTCGGCAAAAGAACTCCCGGCATATCAAGTATAGTTGACGGATGGAAAATTGACGCTGCAAGAAGAGCCAGGGAATGGAAGGGAAAGGAGGAAGAAGAAAGGAGGCGATTGGAAAAAGAACTGGAAAAAGAACTTGAAAAGGGGGGACCAAAGCCTTAGCTTTCTTTTCTTTCCTTAAGAACAATCTATGTTTGATTTGGTTTCTGAACTCAACCGTTTTATCATGTTTTGGATATATCAGTCTTTACATATCCTTTGAAAAACTCAACACATGTTTTTGAAAATTTTCTTAAACAGAAAATAATCAAAAAGGGAGAAATTGCTAAACGGATTTTTTTTAAACCGGCCATACATTACAAGTTTTGAATATTTATTCTAAATAATCAAAAAGGGAGAAATTGATAAGAAAAATTAAGAAAGTTAATTTTCAAACCGGCCATACATTACAAGTTTTGAATATTTATTCTAAATAATCAAAAAGAGAGAAACTGATAAGAAAAATTAAGTAAAGATAATTTTTGGAACCGGCTAGAAAAACTAAATAATTGTCAACTTTTATGTGCAGGAACAGATCAAATCGTATAAACCGGCTGAAGCCTCATGAACCGGCTGTTGAAACACTTCAAAGAAATCTAGTTCCAAGTGATCAAGTCAAGATCAGAGGAACCGGTTTTAATTCTCTCAAGAGACCGGCTAGTATAGAAAAAATTCACATTCCAGCCGGACTATATTATGTATGAAACAAACCGGAAACTACAATCTGCAGAAGTGACGTAATATGACGAAATAGACGTTTCTCGAAGGGATAAAAGAAGATAAGATCCGATCGGAAGCATGCGAGGAAAGCAATGATGATTTACTGATCCGATGTTGACAACCGGAAGGTGCATGTCTGACACGTGTCTGAATCTGCAAACCGGCAACGTCATCTTTTCCTGAGGAGTTCCTGCATGTTTGCCAAGTGTTGAGGAAGGTGAAGCGTGCAAGCAACCTCCCTGCACAGGCGTGATGCTTGATCAACCAATCCCACGGTGAGAGAAGAATGTGACCGTTGGGATCGTCCTTGCTATAAAAGGAAGACGAAGCGATTTCATTACGACAGAGAACACAACGAACGATCAAGCAAAACAATTTACGAAAATCCTAGAGAGATAAAGAAATCTTACGAACGATTCAAAACCGGTGTGTCATAAACCGGAAGCTTTCTGTGTGTATTTGTGTTGTGTTATTGTATTACATCAAGAGTGAGTTGGTGTAACCGGCGAGTAGTGAGTTGGGCTCGACCGACATTGTAAGTATTGTAACTTTGAAAGTTAGTGGAGATCCTTCTCATAACCTGAGAAGAAGGGGTGACGTAGGAGAGTTTGCTCCGAACATCCATAAAAAATCTTGTCTCGTGTTGTTTCCTTTACTTATTGTTTACTCACCTAACCTAACCACAAACTAAAACAATATTACTCCTTATATCAAAAACCGGTCCACTCATATTTCTAAAACCGACTCCTCCTAAACATCATCTAAGTCGCATACGTTGCTTCAGACTGAAACAGACATTTCTGCCCTTGAACCCGGTTCAAGAGTCTGTGACAGTTTGTGAAGTGCTGAGAACGGTTATAGTCTCTAACCGGACTATCACCAAAGTGTGTTGTGTGTTGTGTAAGCGGCCACCCTTCCTGAAACCGGAAACACCCCGGTCCTTCAAGGGCGTCCCCGATCCTAACATTATTTTTTATCATTAATTTTATATAAACTTATATTTAATATTATTTATTTATTTATATATATATATATATATTTATTTATAATATACATAATAATACTATATATAATATATAATAACGTTTAAGTGATTTATTAAACTTAAAATAAAATTACAAATTTCTCTTTTATATTTATTTCTCTTTTATATTTATTTCTCTCTCATATTTATAATATATCTTTCCTAATTAATTTTGTTTTTGTAGCACTAATAATTAATTTATTTTTTATTTTCTTTTTCCTCATATATATATATTATATTTTGTTACACATAATTTTATATATTTTTAATAAAATAAAAATTATAAATATTTTAATTTATTTAAAAATTAATATTAAGCGTTTCTCTCTCTTAAAATCTATATATAGAATATTTTATCATTAATTTTATATAAATACATTTTATTTCATATTATCCTTCTATTCATATTTATTATTTATATGATTAATTTAATTAATTTTCTTTTATTCATTATATATTTTATCTATTATTAATTAACAATGATTAAATATTTATACATACATAAAATTTTAAATAAAATTCAAAAAACACAAGTGGTCTACTAGTTAAAGTGTTCACATTTCATATTGGAGACTAGAGTTCGAGTCTCAATTGATGCGAATTTATAAATATGTGATTGTGCATGTGGGTATGAGTGTGTGAATTTGTGGTTGATGTAGATGGCATGTGTGAGTCCCTACGTAAATGCGTGTCCTTGCATTAATGATGTTTAAAACTAAAAATTTAGGGTGACATCTACCAAATTTTTACACATTTTATATGAATTTCTCATCAAATTTTCGCGGTACAATCGTCTCTCTTTTCTCATTAGGTCTAGGTCTTTCTTCAATCAACTCTCATTTCTCCTTAAGTATATAGTTAACACGAGAATAAGAGGTGGGCGTTAACAACGGAAGAGAGACCCATAGGAAAATATTCGAGTCCATACATTAATGCGTGTGTGAATTTGTGATTGATGGGGAAGGTCAACAGTAATGGTAATATATGTACAAATTGCTCGAACGGAGATAATATATATAATGATGTTTAAAACTAAAAATTTAGGGTGACATCTACCAAATTTTTACACATTTTAAATGAATTTCTCATCAAATTCTCGCGGTACAATCGTCTCTCTTTTCTCCTTAGGTCTAGGTCTTTCTTCAATCAACTCTAATTTCTCCTTGGTATAGTTAATACGAGAATAGGAGGTGGGCATCGACAACGGAAGAGAGACCCAGAGGAAAATATTCGAATCCTTACATTAATGTGTGTGTAAATTTGTGATTGATGGGGAAGGTCAAAAGTAATGGTAATATATGTACAAATTGCTCTAACAGAGATAATATATATAATGATGTTTAAAACTGACATATGCGAGTCCTTACATTAATGCGTGTGTGAATTTGTGATTGATGGGGAAGGTCAAAAGTAATGGTAATATATGTACAAATTGCTCGAACGGAGATAATATATATAATGATGTTTAAAACTAAAAAATTAGGGTAACATCTACCAAATTTTTACACATTTTATATGAATTTCTCATCAAATTCTCGTAGTACAATCGTCTCTCTTTTCTCCTTAGGTCTAGGTCTTTTTTAATCAACTCTCATTTCTCCTTAGGTATAGTTAACACGAGAATAGGAGGTGGACGTCGACAACGGAAGAGAGACCCAGAGAAAAATATCCGATCTTGATTTGAAGAAAAAATGGAAAGCGAATGAATACGAGGATTCGAAATTAAAAGAAAAATTTTCGTGCACACGTATAAGAATAAAAACAAAATAAATAAATAAGTTATAATAATATCTATTTAATGTTTAAAATTATTAAAATAAAAAATATAACGCTCTAATTCCACATTTTATTCACTTCGATAAAATAACTTATTTTCTCAAATGTTTCATCACATATTTTTTCCGAATGAATCTCTCATCTCGTGACTTTACACTTTCACTTTGTCAATCAAATGTTTGATTCATATTTTTTTAATAATAATTAACCACGGCTCTCGACCCGGCAATCAGGACACTTTAAAAATTAAGCATCATTATATATATATATATTAGTTAAAAAGTTGAACTTATATTGTTAAAATATTCCGTGTTCATCAAATTTGGTGTTGAATTTAAAATATAAAGTGTTATTAGCTTAGTTGGTTAAAGAGGTGTAGTTGTTTTGTTATGTTGCAAGTTCGAACCATACATATATATAGCATTATTAATTTAATTTTTAACCGTTTTAAGTTTATGGGTGGGTCAATCCATAATCCGACCCAAGTATCCATTTACTCTCACATATATCCAAATTAACCACAACTCTCGATCCGGCAATCCGAACACTTTAAAAATTAAGCATCATTATATATATATATATATATATTAGTTAGTTAAAGAGTTGAACTTATATTGTTAAAATGTTTAGAGTACTATTTGTAAATTCGGTTCCTCTATCACTCCTAATGCTATTTATACGTGTTGATTTTTCATTTTGTAAACGCTTAAGCAGAGTAATTAAATTGGATGCGGTTTCACGTTTAGATGCCAAAAATGTGACCCATGTATATCTAGAATAATCATCAATAATAACCATAGTGTAAAGCATACCACCTATACTAGTGACCTTAATCGGTCCAAATGAATCCATGTGAAGAAGGTCTAAACATCGGTTATATTGAATATGTCCTTTACTCTTAAAGGTTGATTTGGTTTGTTTACCCATTTGACATGCTGAGCACACCTTATCCTTATTAAATACTATATCAGGAATTCCTTCAACTAGCTTTTTACCGCGGATATAGTTTAAGGTTTTGAGGTTTAGATGGTTTAGCCTTTTATGCCATAGCCAGGTTTGATCGGTTTTAGCTATCATGAAAACAGGATGCTCCACTTCATTTTTCTAGTCTACTTTGTATATATTTCCTAATCTATTTCCGGTTAGTAGTGTTCTACCCTGAGAGTTTTTAACTAAACATGCATGCCTAAGAAATTTTACAGTATATCCAGCATCACACATCTGACTAATACTTAGCAGGTTAAAGTGTAGATTTTTTTCAACTAGAAGTACATTGTCAATTGTTAAGTTACCATGGACAATCTTACCCTTGCCCACAGTTCTACCTCTTGAGTTGTCACCAAAGACAATCATTGCACCGGTTTCAATTTTGATGTCGGTCAGAAGGTTGTTGTTTCCAGTCATGTGTCTAGAGCAACCAATGTCCAAATACCACTCAGAATTTCCTAGCTGTTTCTTCATATCCTACAAAATATATATATTTACAACTATTTGGTACCCACATTTACTTGGGTCCACAATTGATTAGTCCCTTGGGTATCCAAACTTTAATAAGTCGGACAACTTTCCCGGTTATGAATCTAACTAGTTTTCTTGTGCTCGGTCTGACATCTTTCTATTGTCCTAAGAGTGCCTTATTTTGTGGTGGCCTTTGGTTTATTCTATGTGGTCGTGGATAAGTTTGTTTACCTTTTGGCCGGTTGGCTTTCCTTCTCTTAGGATGAAGCCATTTTTCTGAGTCATTTGGACTTACATAGGTTATTTCTTCTTCTGGTTTTGAGTTACTTTGTTCCTCATCGTCGGTTGAAGACCTCTTGACAAATCTTACAAAGAGAAGATTGTCTTTTGTGATCTTCATCTCGTTGGAACAGTTCTGGTTGGCCGATCTGTTATTTTTGTATCCAAGAATAAATTTGCATTTGGGATGTCTTTTATACTTAGACAACTGGTTTACCATTTCACTGGATCTTTTCCATGCGGCTATTCGATACTTGGTTTGTGCATCTTCCTCTTCAGTCAGCTCTTGAACTGACTCCTTGAGTTGTTCAGTCTCAAAGGATAGTTCAGGTTCTTCCTCGGTTTCTAAGATTTCCTCAGGTTTCATACTATCGGTTTCAGGTTCGGACCGGGTTGATGGTATGGGTTCGGTTCTAAAGTTGAGTCGGGTTGGTATTAAAGTTAATAGATTCTTGTACTCTACTACCATGTCATTTAGTGCATTAAATAACTCATCTTTAGTAAATTCTTCACAAGAAGAATCAAATACATGTTCCTCGTTTGCCATAAGACAAGTGAGTTCATCATCGCTGTCACTGTGAGCCCATAAACTTCCTCCATCATCGGCTATCAGTGCTTTCTGAACTTCCCTTCTTTCACCGGTTTGTGGGTAGTTGTTTCTTTGGTTCTGATCATCCAATTTCCGGTCATCCCGTCTTGGTTTTCTGCATTCCCACCTGAAATGTCCTAAACAATTGCAATTAGTTTGATAGTTCTGACTTCTTTCTCTAAGTAGTCTCTTCATCGGTTTTCCGGTTGGATACTGCATTTCGGTTTGGGATGTCTACCGGTTGTTCATAGTTTCAGGTTCACCGGATAACTTTCCGGTTTTGGATACACCCTTTGCTTCTTCTTTTAACCGGTTAGATTCTTTGGTCGGTTGGATTCTTGACCGGTCAGATTCTTGACCGTTTCTGCACAGGAAATTTGTTTTGTTAAGTTCTTATTTTTAACCGGTCTAATTTATCTAACAGAGATATATAATTATATTCAGTTTGAAATTATAAAAATTATGTGTCTTTCTGAATATTCTCATACTTAATTGATTTAATCTTACAAATAATATGATAAGAGTACTATATTGTTGTGGCGTGCATAGAAACAAAAAATTCTAAAAGATTGAGAATGATTACTTACTAATGTTTTTTTATAGTGATTGTGATTTGGTGAATTTTAGATTTTAATGACTTTTGATTTGAGACGCATAATTAGATTCAGTTTGACATTATAAAATTCTGTGAATGAGAATACTTCATTTCTGCATATTCTCCTACTTAGTTAATTTAGTCTTACAAATAATATGATAAGACTATATTATTGTGGCATGGATAGAAACAAAAAATTCTAAAAGATAGAGAAAGATCACTTACAAATGTTGGTTTATAGTGATTATGATTTGAATGACTTGTGATTTGGGACTGTTAACTTTCAGAATCAAGTAGAAAAGATTGTAATAGTGTAATGTTTTTGAATGTGACAACAAGAAATGAAAAAATGTAATGGATCCTACGGGGCCATCTCCCAATCTTATTAACTAATACAATAGCTTCATACATCTTACAAAATAGTCCTTAAATTATTGATATAATAACACAAATAGAAATAACTTTATAACTAAAACTATTTTACCCTAATCAACAAGTTATCTAATATAACTTATTACAATTCTTACATGGACATTCCCATGTATACAGAATCAATCAAAACATAGGAATTCCTATGTGAACATTATTTATATTCTTCAGTATCCTTTGTTATATCTTTGCTTTCATCTTCTACTTCTTACACTTCTTTGTCTTTAGATTTATCTTATTCAGCATCTCATGTTTCATCAATTTCATTGATTTCTTCATTATTTGATTCTACTTTGCTATCTTCCTCTACATCATCACTTTCTTCATTCTTTGATATTTACTTGATTTCTTCCTATGTATTTTTTCCTTGTTGATTGTCTTTAACTTCCCCAATATTCTCTTTGATCTTCGATTCTCCCGTTTCATTTTTCTATTTTTCTTCTTCTTGGGCTTTCAGGTTTTATGCTCTTTCTCAATTACTTTTGCACATTTAGTGCTAGCATGTTAAAAAGTATTATAGAAAACACTTGTCTGGATTCCATTCATATCAGATTTCCATGACTATAGACTTTCCTTTTTGTCAACTAATGTCATGTTCTTGGCAGCGTACTTCGAGGATGTACTTCTTTCTTCCCCTGTTTTTCTACTATATTTTCTTCGGAACTTTTATCAACAATTGATTCCTTACCTTTGTTGCATTTCTATTTTTCCTTGATAGTTTTTCTTCAGTAATCCTATTAATTTCTTTTTCAAATGCCTCCCTTAAACCTTCCAACACAAATTCTTTGACTTCCTTATCCTTATTGCTTTTCTTTCTTCCCATTTTAATAAAGAATAGAAAACAACAACAAAACAGAGAAATTATAGAACATGGTACACAAGAGACACTAGCTATTATAGAGAACATGGTAACTAGAAACCCTAACCTCCAAACAAGTTTTGCAGATGAATGAACAACCTATCAATTGGATTTACCGTATCGTTCGTGTCGATTGTGCAGAAAGCGACCCGAAGCGACTAGCAACCGCGATCACAACAAGAGAACCGCGAACTTGATAACTTTCCAATCGTGTCGATCGTTCTATTCATGCCAATCTTGTCAACCTAGGTAATATTATGTTGACATTTAGCTTGTTGTCAAGTTATTTAGCTATTCACATTATGAGAGTATGAACTATTAATTATTAATTAGTTGTTGTTGTTGTTGGGTTCTAATTAAATTTTTTAGAATATAATTTTTATAATTTGTTTTAAAATATAATGGGACTTAAAAAAATAAATTTAATGAATTAATGGTACTTTAAATAAAGTTAATGAATTAATAATCAGGGACGATTATAGCGGTTAAAATTAAAAGTATAAATACACTCCTCCTCCTCCTCCTCCGCCCATCCCATCTGCGCCAGGTTTACGCCAAGACAATTAGAGGAAAAGGAAGCGAGGGATGATCGATCGATCGGATCCACCACCGAATCCGCGTCGTCTCTCTTCTCGGAGGAGCTCTGCGCCAGTTTAGAGAAAAAGTGATCGGAGAGTGAAATCCACCACCCAACCAACACCGTTCCTTCCACATCATCCTCAGCAGGTCAGTCGGTCTTCTCATTTCATTTCTTGTATGAAATAATCCTAATAACTAATTACTGGCTTAACACAAACCCTAATTTCCCAAACTTTCTTACTGTTTGATCAATCAATCAATAATCATGTTTCTTAATTAGTTGATCAATGAAACTCTTTCTTGACGGAAAATGGATCAAGGTTCGTCACATTAGTGCACCTCAAAATATTATTTGATATACGGGTTTTTTTGGGGCATGCTGATGTTATTTTTTGGATTATGATCCACATTTTTCATTTGGTATACGACTAATTTGTTTCTGCATCAATATCCCCAAATTGTAGTATAATCTTCTGCTTCATTTGAGAATTTTTTGTTTCTGATTTTTGATCAACATGACAAATATATCTTTTTCATATTCATATCCTGCTGCGCTAAGAGCACCTATGAGTGTATTGTTCATAGTTGCAGTCTGTTTGATGTACTATCAATATGGGTTATAAGACCCCGGTCCCTTTCTTTCTTACTTATGATGATGTGTGATGAGCATTTATACAAGGAAATATATATAGATAGGAAATATATATAGATGTATATATTAAAAACATCTTTAACTTCCTAGAAAAGTATCACGAATTATTATTCTCCAAGGCCCCATAGGCCATTTTATGTAATAGTTATTCCTACCAAGAGTAGTATATAAAGGGTTAATTAGTATTATGTTATGTTAGTTGAATATTGGAGCCAATGACCAACCCTATATCACCTCATTCACATTCTCTTTCAAACAAAGCCGCAAAAAAGGTCCCCCAATCTTTTACAAGATAATACAAAACAATAAATAAAATTCTTTTCCACATCTTCTCACAAAATATCATATTTTTATATTCATTTATTTTGAAACAATTCATAACAAAAGCTAAAACATGTACATATATTGTTAAAATAACTGAAATTCTTCCGAACAAGAAATATATTAAGTTCCAAGTAGTGTCATTAATGTTAACTATTTGCATTTATTAATTTTCCCGGCAAAGATGTGGAGGTCTGTCCTAACTGTTATGAATGATTTTGGTAATCTATTAAGTAGAGGGTTTCATCTCCCTATACCTGCATTGATAACAAAAAATTATTTGTTATTAAGACTATAATTATATTCGGTTTGAAATTATTAAAATTATGTGTATGATAATATTTCATTTCTGTATATTTTCTTATTTAGTTAGTTTAGTCTTACAAATAATATGATAAGACTATATTGTTGCCACATGGATAAAAACACACAAATTTTAAAAGATTGAGAGTGATCAGTTACCAATGTTGTTATAGTTATTGTGATTTTGTGACTTGTGATTTGAATTAGGACGTATAATTATATTCGTTTTAAAATTATAAAAACTCTGTATATCAGATTATTTCATTTATGCATATTCTCATACTTAGTTGGTATAATTATAAAAATAATATGATAAAACTATATTGTTGGAGCATTAATAAAACATAAAATTCTAAAAGATTGAGAACGATCACATTAATGCTATTTTGAATAAATTGTAATTTGGGACGTATAATTATATTCGATTTGACAGTACTAAACTATGTGTATGAGAATTCATTTCTATATATTCTCCTACTTAGTTGGTTTAGTCTTACAAATAATATAATAAGATATATTGTTACCGCGTGGATAGAAACATAAAAATTCTAAAAGATTGAAAAAAATGACTTACTAATGTTGGTTTTATAGTGATTATGAATTTGTGACTTTAGATTTGAATGACTTTATATTTGAGACGTATAATTATATTCGGGTTGTATTATAAAAATTCAATGTATGAGAATATTTTCTGCATATTCTCCTACTTAGTTGATTTAGTCTTACAAATAATATGATAAAAATATATTATTGGCACATTGATAGAAACATAAAAATTCTAATAGATTGAGAAAGATCACTTACTAATATTGGTTTTACAGTGATTGTGATTTGGTAACTTGTGATTTGAATTGGGATATATAATTATATTCGTTTTGAAATTATAAAAACTCTGTGTATGAGAATACTTCATTTTGTGCATATTCTCATACTTAGTTGGTTTAGTCTTACAAATAATATTATAAGAATATATATATTGTTGCAGCGTGAATTTAAAACAAAATTTTAAAAGATTGAGAACGATCACTTACTAATATGATTTTAAAGATTTTGATTTGGTGGATTTAGATTCTATTGACTTGTGATTTGAGACATATAATTATATTCAGTTTGATATTATAAAACTATGTATGAGAATACTTCATTTTTTCATATTCTCATACATAGTTGGTTTAGTCTTAGAAATAAACTATATTGTTGTGGCGTGGATAGAAATACCAAAATTCTAAAAAAGATTGAGAAAGATCATTTACAAATGTTGGTTTATAGTGATTGTGATTTAGTGACTTGTGATTTGAATGACTTGTAATTTGTTGCGTAAAATTATATTTCGTTTGCAATTATAAAAACTCTATGTATGAGAATACTTCAATTCTGCCTATTCTCTTACTTAGTTGATTTAATCTTACAAATAATATGATAAGACTATATTGTTCCCGAGTGGATAGAATAATAAAAATTTAAAATATTGAGAATGATCATTTACAAATGTTGGTTTATAGTAATTGTGATTTGGTGGATTTAGATTTGAATGACTTGTGATTTGGGGCGTATAATTATATTCGGTTTGAAATTATAAAACTCAGTGTATGAGAATACTTCTTTTCTTCATATTCTCTTATTTAGTTGATTTAATCTAACAAATAATATGATAAGAGTATATTGTTGTTACGTGAAAATAAACAAAAAATTCTAAAAGATTGAGAACGATCACTTACTAATGTTGGTTTTATTATGATAGTGATTTGGTGACTTTTGATTTAAGACTTATAATTATATTCGGTTTGAATTATGAAATTTTGTGTATGAGAATACTTTATTTCTACATATTCTCATATTTAGTTGGTTTAGTCTACTATGTGGTTGCCATGTAGATATAAACAAAATAATTCTAAAAAATTGGGAACGATCATTTATTAATGTTGGTTTATGTTGATTGTGATTTGTGTTGTAAAATTATATTTGGTTTGGATTATGAAAACTCTATTTATGAGAGAATACTTAATTTCTACATATTCTCATATTTAGTTGATTTAATCTTACAAGCAAGCAAGGAACAAGTGTTGACTATGTTCCTATGATGGCTCAACAACATGTAGTTACTGATTCGGTGGAGGAGAATTATGGCAACATGGATCAGGTGGAGTCACCAGTCTTAGTTCATAATTCAACAACAGCTACCACTGAAACAGAGTTAGCAGATGAACAAAGTGATGAAGCAAGGAAACCTGATACCTACTATCAACTCACAAGGGATCGGGAAAGGAGACAAATTAAGTTCACACAAAGGTATGGTTTTTCTACTTATACTGATTTATTAGCTTATGCGTTTGTTTCTGCAGTTGAAATAGGTAAGGTGGAGCCAGAAGACTATAAGTAAACACTAAACTCAAAGGATAAGCTGAAGTGGATTGATGCTATGCAAGAATAGATTGATTCACTACATATTAACCAGACATGGATACTTGTTCCAAGACCGTCAAATCAGTCAGTGATTAAATCCAAATGGATCTATAAGATCAAGGAAGGAAATACTATAAAAGAAGGGGTTAAGTACAAAGCTCGGTTGGTGGCCAAGGGTTTCTCTCAAAAAGAAGAGATTGATTATAATGAGATTTTCTCACCTGTTGTCAAGTACAATAGTATTCGGATTATGCTATCACTAGTAACACATTTTGATTTAGAACTGGAGTAGATGGACGTCAAAACAGCATTCCTCCATGGAAATCTGGAGGAAACCATCTTCATGGAGCAGCTAGAGGGTTTCGAATTACAGAAAGGTAAAGATATGGTATGTCTGCTACAAAAATCATTGTATGGCCTCAAGCAATCTCCAAGACAATGGTACTTGAGATTCGATGCCTTCATTTCTCAGCAAGGGTTTATCCGAAGCAGCTATGATACATGCCTATATTTTAGAGGATCGAAAATCCAAGATGCTGATTATCTTCTACTCTATGTAGATGATATGCTACTGATTAGCAAAGAATTCTCAAGAATAAAGAATTTGAAGGCAGTCCTTAATTCAGAATTTGATATGAAGGACTTAGGCAGTGCTGGAAAAATTCTAGGCATAAGGTTAGTAAGAGACAGAGTGAAAGGTTAAATGACTCTCAGTTAGAAGGGTTATCTTGAAAAGGTAATAGACAAGTTTGGGATCAGAGGAGCCAAACCAACTAAAATGCCTCTTACAAATCAGTTTCCTTTGACAGCTGCAAGTTCTTCGAAAACCACTTCAGATCAAGCATATATGGAAAAAGTTCCTTATTCTAGTGTTGTTGGATCAATTATGTACTCCATGGTTTGCACCAGACCAGGTTTAGCTTATGGGATCAATACCTTAAGCAGGTTTATGGAAAATCCAGGTAGGGATCATTGGCTGGCTATGAAATGGCTATTAAGATATATTGCCTCTACAACCGATACAGGTATATGCTACAAGAAAAAGAATACCCCTGAAGTAACAGTCATCGGGTATGTGGATTCAGACTTTGCAGGTGACAAAGACACTAGAAGATCTACTACTGCTTTCTATTTTTTTGATAAATGGAAATTGCATCAGCTGGAAAAGCCAACTACAATCAGTGGTAGCATTATCAACCACTGAAGCTGAGTACATAGCAGCAACAGAGGCTATAAAAGAGGCCATGTGGATTCAAGGTCTACTTCAAGAACTCAAGCTGTTTAAGGGGCCTACTACTATCTACACTAATAGCCAAAGTGCTCTTCATTTGTGCAAGAACCCTGTATTTCATGATAGAATAAAACATGTGGACATAAAATATCATTTCATTCGGGAAAAGATAGCACAAGGTGTAGTTTCAATTGGTAAAATTGGAACAGAAGATAATCCTGCTGATGTTGGAACAAAAGTGTTAACTTTAAGCAAGTTTAAACATTGTTTAAAACTGCTTAGAGTTGAAGTAACTTGAACTGTGGGTGGCTTCAAGCAATGATGAAAATATGAGTTTTTTTATTCCACTAGAAGTTGAAGAATGATCAAACAACCCAAGGTGGAGATTGTTGATTTTGGGTTGAACCGATTTTTTTTGTTAGCTGTTTTTTGGTCCGGTTTAATTAATTGTAAAAATCGGGTCATTCATTTTATGTTGATATAAGAAGATAGGTGGTTAAGTCTTGAGTGCATTCTGTTTTTTTCTTTTCTTGAGTGAGATTACTTTTCTTGAGAGATTTTGGTGAAGAATTCTTGCAAAGAAGGGTGTGTAAGAAAAGGAAAGATAGTGTGAGTGATTGTAATCTGATACTTTTTCTTTATAATGGAATCAAGCTCCAAGCTGAGCTTGACGGAGACGTAGGTCCGATTTGGGCTGAACTCCGATATCAAATCTTGCGTCTTCTTCTTATTCGTCTTGTTTTACGTTTGGATTTCTGGTTTACATTGGAATATTGTATTGATCTTGGAGAGTATCTCTCAACAAATATGAATCAAACATTTGATTGACAAAGTAAAAGTGTAAAGTCACAAGATGAGAGATTCATTCGGAAAAAATATGTGATGAAACATGTGAGAAAATAAGTTATTTTATCGAAGTGAATAAAATGTGGAATAGAGCGTTATATTTTTTATTTTAATAATTTTAAACATTGAATAAATATTATTATAATTTTTTAATTTATTTTGTTTTTATTCTTATCCATGTGCATCGCACGGAAATTTTTCTTTTAATTTTGAATCCTCATATTCATTCGCTTCCCATTTTTTCTTCAAATCAAGATCGAATATTTTCCTCTGGATCTCTCTTCCGTTGTCGACGCCCACCTCCTATTCTCGTGTTAACTATACCTAAGGAGAATTGAGAGTTGATTGAAGAAAGACCTAGACCTAAGGAGAAAAGAGAGACGATTGTACCACGAGAATTTGATAAGAAATTCATATAAAATGTGTAAAAATTTGGTAGATGTCAACCTAATTTTTTTGTTTTAAACATCATTATATATATTATCTACGTTCGAGCAATTTGTACATAATTACCATTACTGTTGACATTCCCCATCAATCACAAATTCACACACGCATTAATGTAAGAACTCAAATATTTTCCTCTGGGTCTCTCTTCCGTTGTTGACGCCCACCTCCTATTCTCGTGTTAACTATACCTAATGAGAAATGAGAGTTGATTGAAGAAAGACCTAAACCTAAGGAGAAAAGAAAGACGATTGTACCGCGAGAATTTGATGAGAAATTCATATAAAATGTGTAAAAATTTGGTAGATGTCACCCTAAATTTTTAGTTTTAAACATCATTAATGCAAGGACTCGCATACGTCATCTTACCCTTACTCACTCATACCCACATGCATAATCACATATTTGTAAAGCATTTACGTAGGGACTCACACATGCACTCTTACTCACTCATACCCACATGCATAATCATATATTTGTAAAGCATTTACATAGGGACTCAACCATGTCATCTACATCAACCACAAATTCACCCACTCATACCCACATGCACAATCAAATTCACCCACTCATACCCACATGCACAATCACATATTTATAAATTCGCATCAATTGAGACTCGAACTCTAGTCTCCAATATGAAATGTGAACACTTTAACTAGTAGACCACTTGCGTTTTTTGAATTTTATTTAAAATTTTATGTATGTATAAATATTTAATTAATATATAAAATATATAATGAATAAAAGAAAATTAATTAAATTAATCATATAAATATTAAATATGCAAAGAAGGATAATATGAAAAAAAATGTATTTTTATAAAATTAATGATAAAATATTATATATATAGATTTTAAGAGAGAGAAACGCTTAATATTAATTTTTAAACAAATTAAAATATTTATAATTTTTATTTTATTAAAAATATATAAAATTATGTGTAAGAAAATATAATATATATATATATATGAGGAAAAAGAAAATAAAAAATAAATTAATTATTAGTGTTACAAAAACAAAATTAATTAGGAAAGATATATTATAAATATGAGAGAGAAATGAATAAAAAAGAGAAATTTGTAATTTTATTTTAAGTTTAATAAATCACTTAAACGTTATTATATATTATATATAGTATTATTAAGTATATTATAAATAAATAAATATATATAAATAAATAAATAATATTAAATATAAGTTTATATAAAATTAATGATAAAAATTAATATATATAATTAGGAAAGAAAAAATAATAAAATAAAATAAAAATTATTTAGAATAGATAAATTAATAATTATGGTATGAGACATAATTATTAGTGTTAAAAAAAGATTAATTGGAAAGATATAATATAAATATGAGAGAGAAATGAATATGAAAGAGAAATTTGTAATTTTATTTCAAGTTTAATAAATCATTTAAACGTGTTAGGATTTGTATCTCCTAAATCCGACCTACTTGAAAATAATCTGTAAAAACACAAGAACACACAGATTTATAGTGGTTCACTCGAATTGAGCTACATTCACCCACCACCAGATTTCACTATGAAATTTAACTATGAAGAAGAAGGAATACAGAGTTTTTGCCTCACACTTTATCTCTCTAGAATTCTGTCTCCACAATGTAAACCCTTAATAATCACATATTTATAAGGTAAACATTCATGTAATAAACCTAAATAACTTTGGTCAGGCCCAAGCCCAAAACCAAAAAAAGTAAAGCCAATAAACTCTAATTAACAATGTAGAGTTTATTATAAGTGTAGGCTCTATAACTCAACAATCTCCCACTTGGAGACTAACTTCATCATCTCTCGATCGGTAGTGGCTTTTCATTCGGTGTCTTAACGAAGAAGACCAACTGAAGTTGCACACAACTTCAGTTTTTCATTTGTCACAGCTTTCGTCAACATATCAGCTGGATTCTCACTCCCGGGAATCTTCTCAAGAGCTAATACTCCATCTCCTAAAGCTGACCGGATAAAATGATAACGAACCTGTATATGTTTCGTCCTGTCATGATAAACAAGATTCTTTGCCAAATGAATGGCACTCTAACTGTCGCATCGCAACACACTTCCCTCGTAGTCTTGACCCAATTCTCGCAAAAAGGGTTGTAACCACATCATTTCCTTAGCAACTTCTGTCACAGCAACATACTCTGCCTCACAACTAGAAAGAGCAACAATCTTCTGTAATTTTGAAACCCAACTGATTGCAGTACCTCCCAGAGTATAAATGTACCATGTTTTGCTCTTCCTACTATCAACATCACCATCATTGTCAGCATCAACATATCCTTCCAAACCCATATTAGACTTTCGAAAACACAAAGCGAGACCTGTACTTCCTCTTAAGTATCGTAGTATCCACTTTACTTCTTTCCAATGTTGTCTATCCGGGTTGCTCATGAATCTGCTAACAACTCCCACTGTATATGATATGTCTGGTCTTGTGCAAACCATCACATACATAATACAACTAATGGCAGAGGCATACGGAACAATGGCCATGTAATTTTTCTCCTCCTCTGTTGAAGGCGACTGATCTTTAGATAGTCTGAAGTGACTAGCTAAGGGGGTAGTAACTGGTTTTGCATCATACAAGTTGAACCTGCTAAGAACTTTCTTCACATATTCTTCTTGTGAAAGCTTGAGAACTTCTTCATCTCTGAAAATTCTAATCCCAAGGATTTGTTTAGCAGCACCCAAATCCTTCATTGCAAACTTTTCAGACAACTCTTTCTTGGGCTTGTTAATCTCATACAAGCTTGCTTCATCAATCAACATGTCATCAACGTAGAGGAGCAGAATAATGTACGATTTATCAAATCTCTTGATATGACAACAATGATGAGCTTCAGACCTTAGAAAATTGTTACTTTTCATGAAGCTATCGAACTTCTTATACCATTGCCTTGGAGCCCGTTTCAAACTATACAGACTCTTCTGAAGCTTACACACAAGCTCATCTTTTCCTTTGATTTCAAATCCTTCTGGTTGTCGCATATAAATCTCTTCATCTAAATCACCATGTAGAAAAGCAGTTTTGACATCCATTTGTTGAAGATGAAGATCTTCTTTCACAACCAAACTCAAAATAGTTCTGATTGTCATCAATTTAACTACCGGAGAGAAGATTTCATTGTAGTCAATACCTTCTTTCTGTTGAAATCCTTTCACAACCAACCTTGACTTGTACCTCATGGTTTTATCATGTTCTTCTTTAATCTTGAAGATCCATTTTTTGTGAAGTGATTTCTTTCCCTTTGGTGGCTCAGTGAGCTCCCAAGTCTGATTCAACATCAAAGAATCCATCTCATCTTTCATAGTAGACTCCCAGTTAATCGATTCATTAGATTGTATTGCTTCCTCATAACATTCAGGTTCACCTCTATCTGTCAAAAATATATAGTTCAGAGATGGAGACCACCACTCAACTGGTTTTCGATTTCTTGATGATCTTCTCAATTGTATAACCGGTGTTTGCTGATTTACCTCTGGAGCCACGTTCTCAACGATTTCATCTTCAACAACACATTGTTCTTCTTCGACAAACGGTATATATTCAGCTGAAAATTCTCTCAAATCGACTGTACCAGTCTCTTTCAACTTGGAATCACTATCTAATGTCTTCCACACAATCTTTGTAGAGAACCTGTTCATTGAAGATAACATTTCTGCTACGAATGATCTTCCGATTTTGATTATCCCAGAAACGATAACCAAACTCGATATCACCATAACCAATGAAAAAATATTTATTAGACTTTGAATAAAGCTTGCTCCTATCACATTCATTAATATGAACATATGATAAACAACCAAACACTTTCAAATAAGAAAGGTTTACCTTTTTATTACTCCAGGTTTCTTCAGGAATTCTGAATTTAAGAGGAACGGAGGGTCCCATGTTTATCAAATAGGCAACAGTATTTATAGCTTCTGCCCAGAAGGTTTTAGGCAGCCCTGCATGCAATCTCATGCTTCTAGCACGCTCGTTCAATGTTCGAGTCATTCTTTCAGCTACTCCATTCTCTTGAGGCGTTCAGGGAACAGTCTTCACCATACTGATCCCATTCTCAGCACAATACTCTTTGAAATCTGAATTGATATATTCACCTCCGTTTTCGGATCTCAAACACTTAACTTTCTGATTTGTTTCATTTTCAACCAAATCCTTCCACTTCTTGAAAATAGCAAATACTTCATACTTGTGCTTCATTAAGTAAACCCATACTTTTCTTGTTGAATCATCTATACAAGTCACATAGTAGTATGATCCGCCAATAGAAGAAATAGGTGCAGGTCCCCATACATCAGTGTGTACCAACTCTAGTCTTTTTTTCTTGAGCTCCTTCCCAGTTTTTAAGAAACTCACTCGTTTCTGTTTTCCAAGAATGCAGTTTTCACATAACTGATGTTCAACAGACTTCAGTTCTGGAATCTGTCCATTCTTCAAAAGAATGTTCATCCCTTTTTGCTCATATGGCCCAACCTGCAATGACATAGCTCACTGTTCTTCGAGTCATCAATTACAGCAGAAATTGTTTCTCTGCAAGTTGAAGTCGTGTATAACGTTCCAGTTTTGTGACCTTGAGCAACAACAATTGCTCCTTTAGTCACCTTCCATGCACCATTTCCACAACTGAAATTGTGACCTTCTTCATCAAGTTGTGTAATAGAAATCAGATTGTGCATTAAACCTGGAATGTGTCTCACCTTATTAATCTCCCCCATGCCAACAATATCCAGTGGCTCACCATCTGCGAGATAAACTTTCCCACAGTTTCCAGCCACATAATTCTCCATTAATTCTTTGTGGGCAGTGGTGTGGAAAGACGCTCCCGAATCCAAAAACCATGAATCTATCGGGCTATCAACAGACAGAAGTAACGCATCAGTGACAGATTCTGTAACAACGTTGGCTGCATCATTTTTATCATCACCATTTTTCTTCGGTGCTTTGCAGTTCCTCTTTAAATGACCATGTTTACCACAATTCCAGCACTCAAATGTCCTCCCAGACTTGGACTGACTCCTCCTGCTCCTTGACATAGATCTGCTCTTACCTCGGTTGAAATTTCTATCATTATCTCTACCCCTATTTTCCACATTCAGAGCAGAACCTTTGAATGTTTCACCAGAATCAATTTTACGAACCTCTTCAGCAAGAATACGATCTCTAACTTCAACAAATTTCAGTTTAGCATTTCTAACTGAATTACTAATTGCTGCCCTCATAGGTTCCCAACTATTTGCTAGAGATGCTAACAAAATCAGGACACTAACTTCATTCCCAAAATCAATCTCAACAGATAGCAATTGATTCACAGTTATATTGAATTCATTCAAATGAGTAGTGATAGAAGTACCATTAACCATTCTTAAGTAAAAGAGTCTTTTCATTAAGTGTACCTTGTTGTTAGCAGATAGTTTCTGTTAGGATCTAGGTCGAGACTGGCGGACCGGGGTCTAGCCGGTTAGCGCTTTCACTCAACGGTTGGTGATTAATCCGGTTAGAGATTAACACCGAGGTTTCAATACTACACAAACTGTCACAAACTCTTGAACCGAGTTTAAGTGCGGAAGTGGTTTGTTTCAGGTTGAAGCAGCACACACACAGGATGAACAGAACCGGATTTGGATAAGGTCGGTTTGGAGTATGGTGGGTCGGTTAGGGATTCAGTAAGTCAGTTTAGGTAGAATCAGTTAGAGTGTAAGGCCGACAGAAAGTAAATAACAAGATAGGTTTTTATGGATGTTTGGAGATAAAACTCATACGTCACCCCTTCCTCTCGAAACCGCGAGAATGATATTCACTAATGAATACACAAACACAATTCGATCGAGACTTATTTTCTACTCGATAACACCCGTACAATTTTAACCGAAATTGTAATCTTACTTCAAATAAACACTTGAGCTCTTTTTGATCTTAGAGAGATAAACTTGTAATAACTCTTAAAGCTTGTGGTTGGTGGAACTTAGTAACTCTTGTAACTTGTTTTTCGAACTCTATTTACTCTTCTTCAGCTCCTTCTTTTATAGGTGAAATGTGCCAACGGTCACATTTCTTTTCCTTGAATCTGATTGGTTGAGCAGAGGTTTAGTGATTCAGACTTGGCGGTCTAGACTTCCATTGTATAGGTCAAACCGGCTAGGTTTGTCTTTTACTTAATATGGCAACTATCGGTTGGACAGTTACCTGCACCTGGAGGGTTGCGCCTCTGATTTATCCCGGAGTAGAAAGATCTTGTCGGATGGTCTTCTGCAGCCTACAGATTGTCCTCAGACTTGTATGAATATGGTAATACTAAGATCTGAACTTTGGTATCATTTTCAACAGATACTCAAAGTATCTATTTGCACCGATCGGTTGTTTAGGTTAACCGGATGACTTCCGGTTTTGGTCTTTTCTGCTGACCGGTCTTGTCTTCCTGATCGGTTAGGTTTTTGGTCGGTTGGGTTGCTTGACCGGTTGAATTACTTGACCGGTTGGATTCTTTAACCGTTCCTGCACAGGAAGTTTGTTTTTATTAAGTTCTATTTAACCAGTCTAATTTTATCTAACAGTTTCTTATACATATCAGAAAGAGTTTTCATCAGACCCATGGTGGTCTTCTCCTTTTCTACATTGTGAGCAACTGTCTTGGCTAGCGTCAATCGGACAACTCCCAAAACCTGTCTATCAAGGAGTTTCCATTCAGCTTCGTCCATCTTCTCTGGTTTCTCACTCAAAGGAACATGAAGCTTCTTTCCATAGAGATAAACTTCAATCTGCATTCTCCAGAAGGTATAATCTAAAAGTGAATTATGTGAATAAATGATAAAAATATTCTTATTAATTATCCTTTAATATATTAAAAATTACAGATAAATGATAAAAATATTATTATTATTTGTCCTTTAAGATCTTACAAAATTAAAGATAAATGATAAAAAAATCTTATTATATATATATATATATATTTAATATATGGTAAATGATAAAAATATGTTTATCAATTATCCTTTAATAATTAAAAGTAATGAACTTTTTTATATATATATATATAAAAGGTAAATGATAAAAATATTCTTATCAATTATCCTTTAATAATTAAATTAATGAACTTATATATATATATATATATGTGTGTTTCTTGGTCATATTGGTTTTGCAACTTCTTCGACGCATATTATGTGTGAGAGAAAAGCTGAAAATTTGATGAAGCCTACACAACATATTGATAATGTGATTCAATCTCAATCTAAGGAGGAAAAGGAGAAAAATCGTTTGCGTTTAAGAACCTCAATTATAACTGTTCGTTGGTTAGCACTTCAAGGTTGTGCATTTAGAGGTGATGATAGATCTTCAACTTCATCTAATCGTGGGAATTTTTTTGAATTGGTGAAGACTTTTGCAACAATGAGTACAAAAATTGATGAGGTTGTACTTGAAAATGCTCCAAAAAATGAACAATATATTGCTCCAAATATTCATAAGGAAATTTTACATATTATGGCCAATAGAGTACGTCAAATTATTCGTGAAGAAGTTGGAGATACATACTTTTGTATTTTGTTGATGAAGCACGAGATATATCTAAACGTGAACAAATGACCATTATCTTAAGGTTTGTGAATAACTTTGGGATTTTAACAGAAAGATTTTTCACCATCAAAAGTGTTAGTGACACTACTTCATTAAATCTAAAAAAGAGATATCAAATATTATTGTTCATCACGATCTCCAAGTTAATAAAATGCGAGGCCAAGGATATGATAGTGCAAGTAATATGCGTGGCGAGTGGAATGGACTTCAGGAATTATTTCTTAGAGATTGTCCATATGCTTACTATATTCATTGTTTTGCTCATCGATTACAACTCACATTGGTTTCTGCAGCTAAGGAGGTCAGTATTATTTGGGAATTATTTTCCCATTTGGATAATATTGTTAATTGTGTCACTTCTTCTACTAAGAGCATTGTTGAATTACATATTGCACAAAGGAACGAAATTAATCATATGTTAGCAATTGGAGAATGTGGTTCTGGAACTAGAGTCAATCAGATTGGTAATTTACAACGAGTAGGAGCTTCTCGTTGGAGTTCTCACTATGACTCAGTCAAAAGTTTAATAAGTATGTATTCTGCAACTTACAAAGTTTTTGAAGTTCTTAGTGATCATTCTCCAAATGGAAGAGTTAAGGCCGAAGTTCAGGGGATTTATAGAAATATGGCTAACTTTGAATTTGTTTTCATCTTGCATTTAATGCATAAGATTATGAGAATAACAGATATTCTTTGTCAACTCCTTCAAAGAAAATCTTAAGACATTCTGGCTGCTATTACATTTGTCTCTACTACCAAAATTAGCCTTCAATAACTTAGAGAATGTGGGTGGAGAGAATTTTTTGATGAAGTTAAAATGTTTTGTTCAAAAAATGAAATTGATGTTCCGAACCTTGATTGTCTACATAAGATCGGTCGTTCTCGTCAACAAAATACAGTTGAGCATCATTACCACTTTGATGTTTTTAATGCTGGAATTGACTTCATTTTGATGGAGTGAAATACTCGGTTTAATGAGTCATTAGTAGAACTTCTTTCTCTTAGTACATCTTTAGACCCAAAAAATTCATTTGACTCATTTAATAGTGATGATATTTGCAAGCTTGCAACGAAGTTTTATCCCAAAGATTTCATAGAACAAGACATTATTGCTTTGAAGTATGAATTGGTACATTATAAACTTGATGTGATGCAGAATTTGAAGGTTTCTACACTTGTTGAGTTGTGTCAACAATTGACCGAGAGTGGAAGATCAAAAGTTTATGTTACGTTGACTAGATTGATTCATTTTATTTTAACATTACCTGTTTCTACCGCTACTACTGAGCGATCATTTTCAGCAATGAAGAAGGTGAAGATGGAACTTCGCAATAAAATGGAAGATGATTTTCTTGTCGACTGCTTGACAATCTATATTGAACGAGATTTAGCTAAAAATATAAATGTAGACTCTATTATAAATGAGTTTTATGTTATAAAATCTCGTAGAGCTCAACTTATTTAAACATTATAATATTTTTCATACATTTATATTTATATTATTTATTACATTAAATTCAAGCCCACCCCAAGTTAAAATCATGGATCCGTCCCTCAATTAGTTGATCAATGAAACTCTTTCTCGACGGAAAATGGATCAAGGTTCGTCACATTAGTGCACCTCAAAACATTATTTGATATAAGGGTTTTTTTTGGGCATGCTGATATTATTTTTTGGATTATGATCCACATTTTTCATTTGGTATACGAATTTGTTTCTACATCAATATCCCCAAATTGTAGTATAATCTTCCACTTCATTTGAGAATTTTTGTTTCTGATTTTTGATCACATGACAAATGTATCTTTTTCATATTCATATCCTGCTGCGCTAAGAGCACCTATGAGTGTATTGGTCATAGTTGCAGTCTGATTGATGTACTATCAATACTTCTTTTGCTAATCTATCTGACACTTGATAAACATGGAACATTTACCTTTCTGATTGATGTACTATCAATACTTCTTTTGCTAATCTATCTGACACTTGATAAACATGGAACATTTACCTTGTTGGCAGATGAATTCGTTCCGTTTGACCTGTCTGTGTGAAATGTTTAGAGGGTTGGGTTATAAGACCCCAGTCCCTTTCTTTCTTACTTATGATGATGTGTGATGAGCATTTATACAAGGAAATATATATAGATAGGAAATATATATAGATGTATATATTGAAAACATCTTTAACTTCCTAAAAAAGTATCACGAGTTATTATTCTCTAAGGCCATTTTATGTAATAGTTATTCCTACCAAGAGTAGTATATAAAGGGTTAATCAGTATTATGTTATGTTAGTTCAATATTGGAGCCAATGACCAACCCTATATCACCTCATTCACATTCTCTTTCAAAGAAAGCCGCAAAAAAGGTCCCCCAATCTTTTACAAGATAATACAAAACAATAAATAAAATTCTTTTCCACATCTTCTCACAAAATATCATATTTTTATATTCATTTATTTTGAAACAATTCATAACAAAAGCTAAAATATGTACATATATTGTTCAAATAACTGAAATTCTTCCGAACTAGAAATATATTAGGTTCCAAGTAGTGTCATTAAGGTTAACTATTTATATTTATTAATTTTCCCGGCAAAGATGCGGAGGTATGTCCTAACTGTTATGAATGATTTTGGTAATCTATTAAGTAGAGGGTTTCATCTCCCTATACCTGCATTGGCAACAAAAAATTATTTGTGATTAAGACTATAATTATATTCGGTTTGAAATTATTAAAATTATGTGTATGATAATATTTCATTTCTACATATTTTTCTATTTAGTTAGTTTAGTCTTACAAATAATATGATAAGACTATATTGTTGCCACATGGATAAAAACACAAAATTTTTAAAATATTGAGAGCGATCAGTTACCAATGTTGTTATAGTTATTGTGACTTTGTGACTTGTGATTTGAATTAGGACGTATAATTATATTCGTTTTAAAATTATAAAACTCTGTACATCAGAATATTTCATTTATGCATATTCTCATACTTAGTTGATTTAATTATACAAATAATATGATAAAACTATATTGTTGGAGCATGAATAAAACATAAAATTCTAAAAGATTGAGAACGATCACATTAATGTTATTTTGAATAAATTGTAATTTGAGAAGTATAATTATATTCGGTTTGACAGTACTAAACTATGTGTATGAGAATATTTCATTTCTACATATGCTCCTACTTAGTTGGTTTAGTCTTACAAATAATATAATAAGATATATTGTTACCGCGTGGATAGAAACATAAAAATTCTAAAAGATTAAGAAAAATGACTTACTAATGTTGGTTTTATAGTGATTATGAATTGGTGACTTTAGATTTGAATGACATTATATTTGAGACGTATAATTATATTCGGTTTGTATTATAAAAATTCAATGTATGATAATACTTTCTGCATATTCTCCTACTTAGTTGATTTAGTCTTACAAATAATATGATAAGAATATATTATTGGGACATTGATAGAAACACAAAAATTCTAATAGATCGAGAAAGATCACTTACTAATATTGGTTTTATAGTGATTGTGATTTGGTAACTTGTGATTTGAATTGGGATATATAATTATATTCGTTTTGAAATTATTAAAACTCTGTGTATGAGAATACTTCATTTTCAGCATATTCTCATACTTAGTTGGTTTAGTCTTACAAATAATATTATAAGAATATATATATATATTGTTGCAGCGTGGATATAAAACAAAATTTTAAAAGATTGAAAACGATCACTTACTAATATGATTTTATAGAGATTTTGATTTGGTGGCTTTAGATTTGATTGACTTGTGGTTTGAGACGTATAATTATATTCAGTTTGATATTATAAAACTATGTATGAGAATACTTCATTTCTGCATATTCTCATACTTAGTTGGTTTAGTCTTACAAATAAACTATATTGTTGTGGCGTGGATAGAAATACCAAAATTCTAAAAAAAGATTGAGAAAGATCATTTACAAATGTTGGTTTATAGTGATTGTGATTTAGTGACTTGTGATTTGAGTGACTTGTGATTTGTTGTGTAAAATTATATTTCGTTTGCAATTATAAAAACTCTATGTATGAGAATACTTCAATTCTGCCTATTCTCTTACTTAGTTGATTTAATCTTACAAATAATATGATAAGACTATATTGTTGCCGAGTGGATAGAATAATAAAAATTTAAAATATTGAGAATGATCATTTACAAATGTTGGTTTATAGTAATTGTGATTTGGTGGATTTAGATTTGAATGACTTGTGATTTAGGGCGTATAATTATATTCGGTTTGAAATTATAAAACTCAGTGTATGAGAATACTTCTTTTCTTCATATTCTTTTATTTAGTTGATTTAATCTGACAAATAATATGATAAGACTATATTGTTGTTGCGTAAAAATAAACAAAAAATTCTAAAAGATTGAGAACGTTCACTTACTAATGTTGGTTTTATTGTGATAGTGATTTGGTGACTTTTGATTTAAGACTTATAACTATATTCGGTTTGAATTATAAAATTTTGTGTATGAGAATACTTTAATTCTTCATATTCTCATATTTAATTGGTTTAGTCTACTATGTGGTTTCCATGTAGATATAAACAAAATAATTCTAAAGAATTGAGAACGATCATTTATTAATGTTGGTTTATCTTGATTGTGATTTGTGTTGTAAAATTATATTTGGTTTGGATTATGAAAACTCTATTTATGAGAATACTTAATTTCTGCATATTCTTATATTTAGTTGATTTAATATCACAAATAAAATAATAAAACTATAATGTTGTCGCGTTGATATAATTACAAAAATTCTAAATAATTGAGATTGATCATTAACAAATGTTGGTTTTACAAATGTTGGTTTATAGTAATTGTGATTTGGTGGATTTGGATTTGAATGACTAATGATTTGGGACGTATAATTATATTCAGTTTGAAATTATAAAACTTAGTGTATGAGAATACTTCTTTTCTGCATATTCTCTTATTTAATTGATTTGATATTATAAATAATATGATAAAAGTAAATTGTTGTTGCATGAAAATAAACAATAAAATTCTACAAGATTGAGAACGATTACTTACTAATGTTGGTTTTATTGTGATGGTGATTTGATGACTTGTGATTTGAATGAGTTGTGATTTGTGGCGTAAAATTATATTTGGTTTGAAATTATAAAAACTATGTGTATTAAAATACTTCATTTCTATATATTCTCCAATTTAGTTCATTTAATCCTACAAATAATATGATAAGACTATATTGTTGCCGTGTAGATAGAATCTACAAAAATTTTAAAAGATTGAGAACAATCATTTACAAATGTTGGTTTAAAGTAATTGTGATTTGGTGACTTTTACTTTGAATGACTTGTGATTTGGGACGTATAATTATTTTTGGTTTGAAATTATAAAAACCTTGTGTATGATAATACTTCATTTCTTCATATTCTCATATTCAGGTTATTTAATCTTAAAAATAATATGATAATACTATATTGTTAATTTGAGAAAATAGTTTAGCACAATTTCATTAAAAAACCCAAAAAGTGGGGATCAAAAATCAAAACTAGACCAACCTTAACTTTGGTTATAAAATGACAAACAAATGACCCTAAAATTTATGAATGTTAGCAATCAAATAACAGTACAAACAAGATAACAATTAACATTCCCAATCTTTAATGTTATTTATATATTCGCTTTGTAGGTAATGTTGATTTCTTCCACGTCCTCTTCCTCGTTCATATTTCACGAGAGGTGATTGAATTGTAGAAGATGACGATGTTTGTTTCCTCCCATTGTTAAGACTACCTTTGTTTTAACCTATACTGATCTGATAATTTTTTTTCAGAATTTCATGGTTTTTTATCAATGCTTTTTTCTGTTTTAGTTTTTTGGGTTTAAGGATCAACAACCCTAGTTTCCTCCTCACTTTTCACCTCTGTTTTTTCTTTGTTTTCTTCTTTTAGTTGTTTCTCTTCCTTGTCTTTCAGATTTAACTTTTTCAACATCCTCTATTTTTTAAATTTTCTTTATTTTCTTCCTTCTCTTATTTTTCCTTGCTTTCATCTTCTGTATTTTCGTCATTTTTGTCTTCTTTATCACTATCTTTGACTTCCACAATATGCTTTTCTATTCTTGATTCTTCAGTTTTATTTTCCTGTTTTTTTCGCTTCTTGGGCTTTTAGGATTTTCTGATATTCCTCTATTGTTTTTGCACATTTAGTACTAACATGTTGGAAATATTATAGAAAACACACTTGTTTGGCCTCCCTTCATATGAGATTTTTATGACTGGGTTTTACTTCCTATCAACAATTGTCATGTTCTTTGGCAATGTACTTTGAGGATACACTTCAATGTTTATTCTAACAAAAGTAAGGTGATCTCCCCTCTCTTTAATTTGGTCCATATATAATGATTTCTTCAATACACTAACAAAGTGACTAAGAGCTTTTGCATTATAAATGTATGATGGGATGTTTCTAAACTTTACCATATTTGAGCTATTTTATTTGGCTTGCTTAGAATGCTTAATTCTTCAGACCATCTCTTTCAGTTTCATATAGTTGGATCCAATATAAGTATGCCCAATTTTCAGAATATCATCCAAGTTTGTTCCCTTTTTGAATTGCAAAAAATATCGATCATGGATGTTTGCGGAAACCTTCTTTAGTCCCTTCAGTTCTTATTGTTTCATTAGTGATTCATTGGTGATTGAGATAGTGAGATAGATACACGATTCTTTTCTATGTTGTTCCAACAACTAAATTTCTCATTCTTTGACGCATTTCTCTTCCACTTCAGTGGGACTTTTAAATTCAAAAGGAGAGTTGAGAATCTCAATTTTTGTTTTAAACTCATCCAAGTAGATTCTACCTTTGTATTCATGATCCTCTACTTTCTTTTTTGAATTCTTTTTTTAGACTTCATTTACCTTCCAGCTGGAATTTCTTCTGATAATATAGGTCTTTAATTTTGTGGACTTCATTAACTCCCTCATTGTTTCTATTGACCAATTTACAATCTTTTCGTATTCTTACTTCTTCAGTAAGTTCAATCTTGAAGATAGTGTATATTCAATTGGACGGTCGTTTGCTGTATTTTCTCTTTGTTGAACATAATCTCTCATTTCTTTATATGCATCAGTAGTTTTGCGATTTGATTTTTAAGTCCAAAGAGATTTTCTTTTTCATTATACACAACCTTCCATATTTCTTCATGATCTCTTTGTTTTACTGTTGCATTTTTTTCAAAAATTTTATCAGCAATTGGTACTTTACCTTTGGTGCATTCATATTATTTCTAGATAATTCTTCAGTAATCCTATCAATTTCCTTTTAGTTGTCTCATTCAAACCTTTCATCATAAATTCTTTGACTTCCTTATTCTTATTATTTTTCTTTTTCTCATTTTAATGAAGAAGAGGACACAATAATAAAGTAAGTAATTACAGAATAGGGTACACTAGAAACCATAACTATTATAGAACAGGGTATACTAGAAACCATACACTTCCAACCAAACTTTGCATATGATGATCGACCTAGCTATTAGAGCCGATTGTGCTGATCGTGCCCACGTTATTGATTTGACAAGGGACCCTGACCAACTAGAAACTGCTACCACAACATGAGAACTGCGACCTTGATATTGTGTCGTTTGTTCCGTTCTTTCTGTTTTTGCCAATTGTGTCATTCGTGCCGATTGTGCCGATCATGTTTTCAAATCTCTAGAGAGCTTTTAAAGAAATGTGGCCACAAGGGGATTAATCACATAACCTGCAAATATACTTAACCATTTAACTAGAAACAAACTTATCACCTGACAAGCTCGAACCCAGGACCTCTCAAGGAGGATGAGGATACCCATCTCTTAATTCTGTTAGGCTAGAAGAAGGATTAAGAATATATTGTTATTGCGTGGAAAGTAACATAAAAATTCTAAAAAATTGAGAAAGATCATTTACCAATATTGGTTTTATAGTGATTATGATTTGTGAATTATGATTTGAATGATTTGTTATTTGAGACGTATAATATAATTTTACGTTTAGATTATACAAACTCTGTGTATAGGAATATTTCATTTATGCATATTCTCCTACCCAATTGGTTTAATTTTATAAATGATATTATAAGACTATATTGTTTCTAACGTGGATAGAAACACAAAAGTTGAAAAAGATTGATAACGATTACTTAGTAATGTTGGTTTTATAGTTATTTTGATTTGGGTGGCTTGTGATTTTGGTGGATTGTGATTTTGGATGAATTATTATTTTGTGGCTTTAGATTTGGATGGATTGATATATGTGAATTATAATTATATTTGGTTTGAAATTATAGAAGTTTTGTGATTGAGAATAATTCATTTCTACATATCTTATTACTTAGTTGATTTAATCTTAAAAATAATATTTGATAAGCCTATATTGTTGTCCGCGTGAATAGGACCGCAAAAGTTTAAAAAAATGGGAACAATATCACTTACTAATGTTGGTTTTATAGTGATTGTGATATGGTGGCTTGTTATTTGAATGACTTGTGATTTTGGACGTATAATTATATTCAGTCTGAAATTACAAAAATTGTGTATGAAAATGTTTCATTTTAGCTTATTTTCCTACTTTGTTGGTTTAGTTTACAACTAATATGACAAGTCTATATTGTTGCCCACGTGGATAATAACACAAAAGTTCAAAAATATTGAGAACAATCATTTACTAATGTTTGTTTTATAGTGATTTTTATTTTGGTGGATTGTGATTTGGATTAATTTTTATATGTAACGTATAATTATATTCGGTTTGAAACTATAGAAGTTTTGTGTTTGATAATACTTTATTTTTGAATATTTTATTACTTAGTTTGTTTAATCTTAAAAATAATATACGATCAAAATATATGTTGTCTGCGTGAATAGAAACCAAAAGTTAAAAAAATGGGAACGACAACACTTACTAATGTTGGTTTTACAGTGATTGTGATTTGCTGACCCGTGATTTGAATGAATTGTAATTTTTGACATATAATTATATTCAATTTGAAATTATAAAATCTAAGTGAATGAGAATACTTCATTTCGACATATTCTCCCACTTAGTTGGTTTAGTTTTACAAATTATATGATAGACTATATTGTTGACGCGTGGATAAGTATACAATGTTGGTAACAAGATGACAAAATATATTTTTCTTATTCCTCTCAAATGGATTTTTACAACTCTTTATAAGAAATCATATTCAACACTTGTTTATCCTTTGTCGATCCGTTGGTTCGAATTTCTTCGAAGTCCACTTGGAAGATGTGAGTGAAGAGAACAGAATCACGACCCATTTTGCTTAGAAAGACCGGAAGTTGGAAAGATTGAGAGTTTGAGGATTAAAGGATTGCTAGAGAGAAAAAGCAGATTCGAGGAAGAAGGAAATAAAATTGCGAATGAGGGTATTTATAGGCAGTGACCTGGAATGCGAACCGACGCAAGCCGTCACATCACGAGAAGGCGCCAAATTTCCCTCCAAAACGAGTTGGCGGTAAGTCTTTGGGCGGCAATCTTTTGGCGGGAAATCTTTCGGCGGGAAGTTATTAAAACAGTTAACCTTTTGACCGATAATTAAGGAAGCGGTGAGTGATTTAACCGGTAAACAATGAGTCGGTAAGCGATTTAACCGGTGAAGATTTTAACCGATGTTGGACTTTATAATTTAAATTGATATTCGATTAAAGAAGAAAGACATGATAATGATAGAACCGATATGAAGATCGGTTTGAAGTACAAATACAAGATTAAGATTAAAATTTAACCGACTTGGAACCTAAATCATTCTAGATAGTTTGTCGTTCACCACTTCTTCGTTGAGGACATTAGAGAGATTCACCGGTGTACCCGGTCCAAGTCTTGGAACACAGGCTCGAATGACCCGGCTCAAGTGAGGAGCGTAGCCGAAACGTTTCTTCGTTTCGACCATGGTCTTCAGGTTGTTAAAGATGACCGATGCCCAATTGATGGGGGTTGAACTGACGATATAGGTCATTATGTCAAAGTTCTTCTGGAGTAGTTTTGGTTGGGGGACTGGCAGATGATCGACCGGTTAACGATCTCATGCAGGAGTTGAATGTGGGGAGCGAGATTGGCCTTAAGGCCGTGGTTTGGAACTGGTACACCAGTGCTGGAGAATAGTTCAGCGTAATCATCAGCTGAACTTCCCACCCGGGATGGGAAGTCTGAAAACCATTCAGTTGGGAGGTTAAACATCCCAACAAGTCGATTTTCAGGAAGAACGATGACAATGGTTCTCACGGTGGAGACAATGGCACCTCCTCTTCCTTGAACCGACTTTGAGAGAATCTCGCAAAGTGGCCTGTATTCCGGTTTGAGGTTTGTTTTCTTACCGGACACCACTATCGGTTGGTCAGTATCCGATACATCACAGCGAACCGCTAGGAGTTCGTCCTCGTCCGTTTCCACAAAGAAGTCACTCCCTTCTATCGGTAAGCGGAGAACTTCAGCAACCGATTCTTTTGTAATTTTAAACGGTTTTCCACCGACCGTTGCGGATATGATTTCTTCATTGAGTACGGCGGTTTGGAAAAACTCTGTGATCGCGTCTTGATACAGAACGAACGGTCCATTTAGGAAATGTTCGAGACCCGAGATAGTTATGAGATTCAACACTTGCTTAGCCTTTGTCGATCCGTTGGTTCGAATTTCTTCGAAGTCCACTTGGAAGATGTGAGTGAAGAGAACAGAATCACGACCCATTTTGCTTAGAGAGACCGGATGTTGGAAAGATTGAGAGTTTGAGGATTAAAGGATTGCTAGAGAGAGAAAGCAGATTCGCGGAAGAATGAAATAAAATTGCGAATGAGGGTATTTATAGGCAGTGACCTGGAATGTGAACCGACGCGAGCCGTCACATCACGAGAAGGCGCCAAATTTCTCCCCAAAACGAGTTGGTGGTAAGTCTTTGGGCGGCAATCTTTTGGCGGGAAATCTTTCGGCGGGAAGTTATTAAAACGGTTAACCTTTTGATCGATAATTAAGGAAGCGGTGAGTGATTTAACCGGTAAACAATGAGTCGGTAAGCGATTTAACCGGTGAAGATTTTAACCGATTTTGGACTTTATAATTTAAATTGATATTCGATTAAAGAAGAACGACATGATAATGATAGAACCGATATGAAGATCGGTTTGAAGTACAAATACAAGATTAAGATTAAAAATTAATCGACTTGGAACCTAAATCATTCTAGATAGTTTGTCGTTCACCACTTCTTCGTTGAGGACATTAGAGAGATTCACCGGTGTACCCGGTCCAAGTCTTGGAACGCAGGCCCGAATGACCCGGCTCAAGTGAGGAGCATAGCCGAAACGTTTCTTCGTTTCGACCATGGTCTTCAGGTTGTTAAAGATGACCGATGCCCAATTGATGGGGGTTGAACTGACGATATAGGTCATCATGTCAAAAGTTCTTCTAGAGTAGTTTTGGTTGGGGGACTAGCAGATGATCGACCGGTTAACGATCTCATGCAGGAGTTGAATGTGGGGAGCGAGATTGGCCTTAAGGACGTGGTTTGGAATCGGTACACCAGTGCTGGAGAATAGTTCAGCGTAATCATCAGCTGAACTTCCCACCCGGGATGGGAAGTCTGAAAACCCTTCAGTTGGGAGGTTAAATCCCAGCAAGTCGGTTTTCAGGAAGAACGATGACACTGGTTCTCACGGTGGAGACAATGGCACCGTTAAACATATGTGCGTTGGAGAAGAACTCCAATACTTCTGGAAGATAGATGGGTCCAGATTCCTCTAGGAAATCACGAAGTCCGGTGTCAACAAGGGATTCAAAAATTATTTCTCTTGTTTCAGCGTCCTCCATGGATAGCACCGAATCAAAATCGATGCACAAATAGTTTCTGAGAATGGGATGAGATATTTTTCAGATCTTGATAAGAGAGGTAGAAAGTTAAGATATGTAGAATGATGTCTTGAAGTGTTTTAGAATGAGAGGGAGAGGTTTCTTAAATAGATTTGAAATGAGAGGGAACGTAAGGGCATTTAATTTTAATATTCCTTTTTGTCTCATTAATGCTGGGGAATATTTATGTTTGTAAAACGTCTTGGGAAGTGATACCTTTTGACCGGTTATGGATACCGATGTTGAGAATCTAGTTGGAAACCAACTAAGTTTGTGTAGTTTTCCATGCAGTTAGAATTCAAAAATCTAGAGTTTTATTAATGAAAAGTGGATTACATTGAACCGAGAGGAAACATAAATTAAACCGAGAGGAGACATAATCGAGTAGGATAAAAATACAATCGGTGCGTGAAGCAAAATGACCGGTTGTTCGAAGGAGTGAGTCTTTAATAGCCGGAGGAGGTGAGGTGTCTGTTCTTCTTCTTCCAAGCTTTCTCAAACCGCTCATAGAAAGAATCAGCGGAATCCCTGGTCAAGACCTGGGATTGGTTCAGCCCTTCGCCTAGACAGAGCGGAACCCCGAGTTCGATAAGTAGAGAGATGATTTGGGGAATGAAGCCAGTATAACGGGTATTGATCATCCAGATCAAGATGTCAAACAGCAGCCTGGACCAATTGACTGGTGTATTAGTTGTTATGGCGGTCATGATGTTGAAGACTGTGGTGCAGTAGGTGTTGGTGACATCCTTTCCTAGGATGGCCCTACCGATGATGTCGTTGAGGAGCTGATATTCAGCCCTCAATGATGACCGTGCTCCGTGATCATCGACCGGAGAGTTGGAGCGGGAGAATTCCAGAGATATCTCGGCTTTCTGTTCAGCTGAGACATTTAGGTCAGTAAGACCTTCCTTCGGAAGGTCGAAGCACCGAGCGAAATCTCGCTCGGAGAAGTCAAACACCATTCCTCTTACCCTTGACTGGATAAGAGTGTCGAAGAATGGAGTACCACGGAAGACTCTAGCATTATGGAAAAATTCAGTAACGGTTTCAGGAAAGATGACATGTTTGTCATCTAGGAAAGACCGCAGACCGATACTTTCCAAAGACTTAATCATTTTGAATATCTCATAGTGTTGAGTTAAAATCAACTTGAAGAATGTTTTGGAACTGAGACATTTTTGTCTTAGTGAGATGATAGGTTGATATTGTGGATATCTGTTTGATGTTCATCTAACTTATATATTAGTTGAAGGGTGATGTAGGTGAATAGTGTTATCCAGTGGGTAGTAGGTAATTTAGTTTATTAACCATAGGATAAAACATCTTGCATGAATTAGGTATGTTTACAGCCTAAGGGTGTGAGTCATAGGCCTGGACGGTGAGAGATATCATATCTTCACATCTTTTGAGGCATGACTACTTTGTTTTGAAAAGGTATCTTTTCAGAACAGATACGTCTAAACAGAGACAATTGTTCCATTTTTATTAGGAAGCCAAATATTCCAGAATATATTATATTCAAACCGGTCGGTTTTCAGTCATTGGTCCCGATGCAGTTAATTAGTGTAGGTACTAAGTAACTAGTCGGTTTACTGTAACTGATAGACAAAGCGATTCTTCAATAAATATGATGGTAAATTCGGTTTCCGAAATTTTAGAAAGAACTGCCAGTTTTGTCTATCCGAACCGATTTTTTCTTTTAGAAGTTAAAGGTTTAATAAATGAGTTGATTAATATTGGTTAAATCGAGGATGTTTCTGAAGAAAGAAAACTTAGCTTCATGTAGAGGTTTTGTGAAGATATCGGCTACTTGTTGATCTATTGCTACATATTCCAACCGGATATGCTTCTGCATGACATGTTCCCGGATGAAGTGATGCCTTATGTCGATGTGCTTGGTTCTAGAGTGTAAAACCGGATTGTATGTGATTTCTATGGCACTTGTGTTATCATAGAAAATTGGAGACTCTTCGGCGGTGACACCAAAGTCCTTTAGTTGTTGTTGAATCCATAGGAGTTGTGAACAACAACTTACGGCTGCCAGATATTCAGCCTATGCGGTTGACGTAGCAACCGACGTTTGCTTCTTGTTGTGCCATGAAACAAGCCGATCACCTAAGAATTGACATGTTTCACTGGTACTTTTTCTATCAACCTTACATCCTACATAGTATGCGTCAGAATAACTTGTGAGGTTAAAAGATGAGTCCTTTGGATACCACAGACCGACTTCAGGTGTTCCCTTTAGATATTTCAGGATTTGTTTAGCGTCTGTATAATGAGATTCTTTAGGATTAGCCTGGATTCTTCCACACACGCCGACCGCAAATAGTATATCTGATCTACTTATTATCAGGTACAGAAGTGAGCCGATAATTCCACGATAGGCGGTCAGGTCTACTCCTTGACCATCATCATCTTTATCCGGCTTGATTGATGAGCTCATTGGAGTAGCGGCAGATAAGCATGTGTCCATCCCAAATTTCTTTAGAAGTTCCTTTGTGTATTTGGGCTGACTGATGAAAGTTCCTCCTTCGAGTTGTTTAACCTGAAGGCCTAGGAAGAAACTCAATTCTCTCATCATACTCATTTCAAATTTGTTATTCATCAGGGTTGAGAATTTATCACATAGCTTAGGATCGGTTGATCCGAAAATAATATCATCTACATATATTTGAACAAGTAAGATGTGTCTCTTCTTCTCAAATTTAAATAGGGTCTTATCCGCTGAACCTATGGTGAAATCATGATGTATCAGAAATGCGGTTAATGTATCATACCAAGCTCTAAGAGCTTGTTTTAAACCGTACAGTGCCTTATTTAGACGATATACATGATTAGGCAAGTCAGCATTTTTAAAATTGGGTGGTTGTTCAACTTTATACTTCTTCACGTAGGTCACCATTTAAGAATGCACTTTTAACATCCATTTAAAAAACTTTGAAATTTTTGAAAGCAGCAAAGGCTAGAAAAATCATAATGGCTTCAATTCTAGCTACAGGAGCAAATGATTCTTAAAAATCAATGCCTTCTTCATGTTTGTATCTTTGTGCCACTAATCTAGCTTTGTTTCTCGTAACCAAACCGTCTTCATTGAGTTTATTTCTGAATACCCATCTTGTTCCTATGACCGGTTGATCTTTCGGTCTGGGAACTAGATACCAGACTTTATTACTCTTAAACTGGTTTAACTCTTCTTGCATTGCCAAGATCCAATCTGAATCCGACAATGCTTCATCCACCCTTTTCGGCTCAATCTGGGAAATGAAATCGGAATTAAAGTATTCCTCCAGTTTTTGTCGCCTAGTTTGGACAGGTTTTGAAGGGTCACCTATAATAAGCTTGGGAGTATGATTTGTGTTCCTTTTGAGATTCGGTTCAGGATTGTCTACCAAATTACCGTTTGTTTGATCAAGACTAGACATCTCGGTAGGTTGATCAATAGTGTCAGACCGACCGATTTCCTCAGTTTGAACCGAGGTGTCAGCTTCGTGCTGTGTGGCAACTTGATCCTGCTGGGTTTCAACAACACCCATTTGGTCATGGACAAACTGTCTGAAAACCGGAATCTCATCTTCACTATCAGAATGGATATTATTATTTTCCAATCTGTTGTGTAGATCAAAGAATGATGCAGTGTTAATTTCAATAGATTCATCGAATACAACATGAAGAGATTCTTCCACAGTTAAAGTTCTAGTATTATATACTCTATATGCTTTACTAACCGCTGAGTAACCTAGCATGATCCCAATATCGGATTTTGCATCAAAAGCAGATAAGTAGTTTTTGCCATTAATGTGAATGTAACATTTACAGCCGAAAATCTTAAGGTACCGAATGTTGGGAATTCTATCAAAATACACTTCGTACGGTGTTTTATTGTGAAATCTGTTAATCAAAGACCGGTTTTGTGTATAACATGCAGTACTGATAACTTCAGACCAAAATTTTTGAGCAACACCTGAGTCGGCTATCATAGACCTTGCGGCTTCCTTGAGAGTTCGGTTTCTTCTCTCAGCCAGGCCGTTCTGTTGAGAAGTTCTAGCACTAGACAACGCGTGTCTAATGCCGGATTCATCAAGGAATGCATTTAGAGTACTATTTGTAAATTCGGTTCCTCTATCACTCCTAATGCTATTTATTCGTGTTGATTTTTCATTTTGTAAACGCTTAAGCAGAGTAATTAAATTGGATGCGGTTTCACGTTTAGATGCCAAAAATGTGACTCGTGTATATCTAGAATAATCATCAATAATAACCATAGTGTAAAGCATACCACTTATACTAGTGACCTTAATCGGTCCAAATAAATCCATGTGAAGAAGGTCTAAACATCGGTTAGATTGAATGTGTCCTTTACTCTTAAAGGTTGATTTGGTTTATTTACCCATTTGACATGCTGAGCACACCTTATCCTTATTAAATACTATATCAGGAATTCCTTCAACTAACTTTTTACCGCGGATATAGTTTAAGGTTTTGAGGTTTAGATGGTTTAGCATTTTATGCCATAGCCAAGTTTGATCGGTTTTAGCTACCATGCAAACAGGATGCTCCACTTCATTTTTCCAGTCTACTTTGTATATATTTCCTAATCTATTTCCGGTTAGTAGTGTGCTACCCTGAGAGTTTTTAACTAAACATGCATGCCTAAGAAATTCTACAGTATATCCAGCATCACACATCTGACTAATACTTAGCAGGTTAAAGTGTAGATTTTTTTCAACTAGAAGTACATTGTCGATTGTTAAGTTACCATGGACAATCTTACCCTTGCCCACAGTTCTACCTCTTGAGTTGTCAGCAAAGACAATCATTGCACCGGTTTCAATTTTGATGTCGGTCAGAAGGTTGTTGTTTCCAGTCATGTGTCTAGAGCAACTGCTGTCCAGATACCACTCAGAATTTCCTAGCTGTTTCTTCATATCCTGCAAAATATACATATTTACAACTATTTGGTACCCACATTTACTTGGGTCGACTTGGATGATGTGTTTGAACAGCACAGATTCACGACCCATTGTAGTTTGAAGAGATCGAAGGATCGAATGATTGAAAGTTTTGAGAGGTTTGAGAGCTAGAGAGAGAAAGATGATTCGCGTGAGAGTTAAAGAAAATGGCTAAGGACCCTTTTTATAGTCGCGGTTTGGAATTCCAACCTCCGCGAACCGTCACATCAGGTTTGGGCGGGAAGTTTTCCTCCAAAGGCCATGGGTGGGAATCGATGGGCGGGAATCGATGGGCGGGAATCCATGGGCGGGAATCGATGGGCGGGAATCCATGGGCGGGAATCGATGGGCGGGAATTTTCCCTCCAAAGGTTTTGAGTAGGCTTTTGATTGCGGTTATTTAACCGGCGATGAAGCGGTTTTTCTTGTAACCGTTTATTAGGTGAGTTGGTTATTTAACCGTGAGGATGCGGTTTTCGATTTTGACCGAGTTTTTAATGAAGTAATTTAGCGATATCAGCCGGTTAGTCAGTTAGATAGATATTCTGATGTTGCGATTTTTGACCCGGTTATCAAGCTTAAAAGTCAGATAATCATTGAAAGAAAAGATGCATGATAGAAACCGATACATTGATCGGTTTGAAATACATAAGATACAAAATTATAACTTATGTAATAATTATTCTAGAGAGATTGTCTTCCACCCCTTTCTCATCGAGAACATTTGATGGGCACGCTAGTGTACCCGGTCCAAAATCTGAACTGTGTTCAAGAATGAGTCGGCTGATATGGGGGGCGTATCTGAGACCTTTCTTTGGCTCGACCATAGTCCTCAGGTTTTGGAAGAGGACCGATGCCCAATTTATGGGGGTGTTGTTGACAATTTAGGTCATCATGTCGAAAACCCTCTTGGAGTAGTGTTGGTTCGGAGATTGGCAAATGATGGATCGGTTGACAATCTCGTAAAGGAGTTGGATGTGGTGGGCAAGACGGGTTTTCAGACCGTGGTTCTCCACCGGCACCTCGGTTCCGGAGAATAGTTCTGAATAGTCGGTCGCGGCTCTTCCCACCCGGGATGGGAAGTCGGAAAACCCTTCGGTAGGTAGATTGAACATTTGAGCAAATTCGGATTCGCTCAGAGAGATGGTGTGCCTTCTCACTGTGAAGACAATGCCATTGTCACTTATGTATGCATTGTGGAAGAATTCCAGCACTTCTGGAATGAGCATAGGTTCGGATTCTTCGAGAAAATCACGAAGACCAGTGTCGATTAGTGATTCAAACATGAGTTCCTTTGTTTCCAGGTCATCATGTTGAAGGACTGAATCGAAATCAATGCATAGAAACTTTCTTAGTGTGCGGCTCGACATGATTTCAAGTTTTGCTAAGAGAGAGAGAGAGTTTAAGAAATTTTGATTTGAAGATATGGTGAATTGATAAGGTGGGGTTCCTTGTATAGATCTGAAATTGGAGGGAAAATAGGGGTATTTAATGCTGAAATTCAGTTTTGTCTCATTTATGAAGGGAATATTTATGTTTCCAAAACTCCTTGGGAAGGAGTTACTTTTGACCGGTTGCGGAGCTCGAGGTAGAGAATCTAGTTAGGAAGTAACTAAGTTTGTGTAATTACCCATGTAGTTCGAAGTTGAAAGTTACGTTTCATTAATGGAGGAAAGTACATGAAACCGAAAGGGGCATAATTAAAACCGAAAATAGCATAGACTAAACCGAGATGATCATGATAGAGTGGGACACTGATACAACCGGTGCGTACAGCAAAATGACCGGTTGTAGGAAGGAGTGACTTAGTTTTCGGAGGAGTTAAGGTGTCGGTTCTTCCTCTTCCAGACCTTCTCAAACCGCTCATAAAATGATTCGGCAACCTCCTTGGTTATGACCTCGGCCTGGTTCAACCCTTCACCCGGACAGAGTGGAACCCCAAGTTCCAAAAGTAGGCAGCTGATCTGGGGAACGAGGTCGGTTTGGCGAATGTCGATCATCTAGATCAGGACATCGAATAACACTCTAGACTAGTTGACTAGCGTGTTTGTTGTGATGGCAGACATCATGTTAAAAACTGTAGCACAGTAGGTGTTGGTCACATCCTTTCCTAGGATGCCTCGACCGATAACATCGTTGAGAAGCTGGTACTCAGCTCTCAACGATGACCTGGCACCATGGTCACCGATCGGGCGGTTTGACCGAGCAAAGCTTAAGGAAATTTCGGCCTTTAGTTCAGCCGAAACGTTTAGGTTGGTGAGCCCTTTCTTCGGAAGATCGAAGCATCTGGCGAAGTCACTTTCTGTGAAATCAAACACGGTCCCTCCCACTTTGGACTGAATGTGGGTGTCGAAGTAAGGGGTACCCCGGAAAACCCTGGCATTGTAGAAAAAATCCAGGACTGTTTCTAGGAAGATTACATATTTGTCATCTAGAAAATGTTTGAGACTGGTGTCTTCAAGTGACTTAATCATCTTGAAGACTTCACAGTGCTCAGTGCCTTGAGCTGAATCGAAATCCACTTGAAGGATGTTTGGAAACTGAGACATTTTGTCTTAGTAAGAGGATAGGTTGGAGTTTGTGATTGTTTTGTCTAAGGTTTGTCTAACTTATATATTAGTGGAGGGGTGATAGTATTATCCAGTGTGTAGCAGGTAGTAGTGTCTATTAACCATAGGGTAAAGCATTTTGCATGAAATATGCATGTCTAAAACCTAGGATGTGAGTCATAGGCCTGGACGGTGAAAGATATCATATCTTCACGTCTTTTGAGGTATGACCGTTTTGCTTTGAAAAGGTAGTTTTTCAGAACAGATAAGTTTAAACACAGATAATTATTCCACTTTTGTTCGGAGGCCAAATAATCCGAAATAAACTATTTCCAAACTGGTTGGTTTTCAGTTGTTCGTTCCGATGCGGTTATTTGGTGCATGCACTAAGTAACCGGTCGGTTTACTCTAACTGATAGACAAGGCGGTTCTTCCATAGATACCTTGGTGAATTTGGAATCTGACAGTTTAGGAGGAACTACCGGTTTTGTCTGTTCGAACCGATTCCCCTTTTTAAACATTTCTAGAGATAAGCTGATTAATATCGGTTAAACCAAGTGTGATTCTGAATTGAGAAAACTTAGCTTCCTGTAGAGGCTTTGTGAAGATATCGGCTACTTGTTGTTTTGTCGATACGTATTCCAGCCGGATATGCTTCAACATGACATGTTCCCGAATGAAGTGGTGCCTTATGTCAATGTGCTTGGTTCTAGAGTGTAAAACTGGATTGTATGTAATTGCTATGGCACTTGTGTTATCACAGAATATTGGAGACTCTTCAGCTGTGATACCGAAATCCTTTAGTTGTTGTTGGATCCATAGAAGTTGTGAACAACAACTTCCGGCTGCCAGATACTCAGCTTCTGCGGTTGATGTGGCAACCGATGTCTGTTTCTTGTTGTGCCATGAAACAAGCCGATCACCTAGGAATTGGCATATTTCACTGGTGCTTTTTCTGTCAACTTTACAACCTGCATAATCTGCATCTGAGTAACTTGTGAGGTTAAAGGAGGAGTCTTTTGGATACCACAGACCGACTTCAGGAGTTCCCTTTAGGTATTTCAAGATTTGCTTTGCGGCTGTGTAATGAGACTGTTTTGGATTAGCCTGGAATCTTCCACACACACCGACTGCAAATAATATATCTAGTCTACTTTCTGTTAGGTATAGAAGAGAGCCGATGATTCCTCGGTAAGCTGTCAGGTCTACTATCTGACCGTCATCATCCTTGTCCAATTTGACCGATGAGCTCATTGGGGTAGCGGCTGAGGAGCATGTATCCATCCCAAATTTCTTTAGAAGTTCCTTAGTATACTTGGGTTGACTGATGAAGGTTCCTCCATCGAGTTGCTTAACCTGAAGACCTAGGAAGAAGCTTAATTCTCCAATCATACTCATTTCAAATTTGTTAGTCATCAAGGTTGAGAATTTATCACATAGCTTAGGATCGGTTGAACCGAAGATAATATCATCTACATATATTTTAACAAGTAGGATATGTTCCTTTTTCTCAAATTTAAATAGTGTTTTGTCCACCGGACCTATGGTGAAATCATGTTTTAACAGAAATGTGGTTAGTGTATCATACCAAGCTCTAAGAGCTTGCTTTAAACCGTATAAAGCTTTGTTTAAGCGGTATACATGGTTGGGAAGGTCAGCATTTTTGAAACCGGGTGGTTGTTCAACATACACTTCTTCACGTAGGTCACCATTCAAAAATGCACTTTTAACATCCATTTGAAAAACTTTAAAGTTTTTGAAAGCAACAAAAGCTAGAAAAATCCTAATAGCTTCAATCCTAGCTACAGGGGCAAATGATTCTTCAAAATCAATGCCTTCTTCCTGTTTGTACCCTTGTGCCACTAATCTGGCTTTGTTCCTCGTGACCAAACCGTCTTCATTGAGTTTGTTTCTAAATACCCATCTTGTTCCTATGACCAGTTGATCTTTCGGTCTAAGGACTAGGTACCAGACCTTATTACTCTCAAACTGGTTTAATTCTTCTTGCATTCCCAAGATCCAATCTGGATCTGACAATGTTTCATCCACTCTTTTCGGCTCAATCTGGGATATAAAAGCGGAATTGAAATATTCCTCCAAAATTTGTCGCCTAGTTCGAACGGGTTGTGAAGGATCACCTATAATTAGCTCAGGAGGGTGATTTGTGTTCCTTTTGAGATTCGGTTCAGGAGCGTCTATCAAATCACCGTTTACTTGATCAAGGCTAGACATATCGGTAGGCTGAACAAGAGTGTCAGACCGACCGATTTCCTCGGTTTGAACCGAAGTGTCAGCTTCCTGCAGTGTGAATGCTTGATCCGGCTGGGTTTCATCATTACCCATTTGGTCATGGACAAACCGTCTAAAAACCGGAATCTCATCTTCACTATCAGAATGAATATTGTTGTTTTCCAATCTGTTGTGTAGATCAAAGGATGATGTAGTGTTGCTTTCAACCGATTCATCGAAAACAACATGAAGTGATTCCTCCACGGTTAAAGTTCTAGTGTTATACACTCTATAAGCCTTACTGACTGCTAAGTAACCTAACATGATCCCAATATCGGATTTCGCATCAAAAGCAGATAGATAGGTTTTGTCATTTATGTGAATGTAACATTTACAACCGAAGATCTTAAGGTACTTGAGGTTAGGAACTCTATCAAAGTATACTTCATAAGGTGTTTTGTTGTGAAACTTGTTGATTAGAGACCGGTTTTATGTGTGACAGGCGGTTTTGATAGCCTCATCCCAGAATTTATGGGCAATACCCGAATCGGCTATCATAGACCGTACGGCTTCCTTGAGAGTTCGGTTTCTTCTCTCAGCCAGGCCATTCTGTTGAGGAGTCCTGGCACCAGCCAACTCGTGTCTAATACCGGATTCATCAAAAATGCATTCAGAGTACTATTTGTAAATTCGGTTCCTCTATCACTCCTAATGCTATTGATACGTGTTGATTTTTCATTTTGCAAACGTTTAAGAAGTGTAATTAAATTTGATGCGGTTTCACGTTTGGATGCCAAGAATATTACCCATGTATACCTAGAATAATCATCAACAACTACCATAGTATAAAGCATACCTCCTAGGCTGACGACCCTAATCGGTCCAAATAGGTCCATGTGAAGAAGACTTAAGCATCGGTTAGATTGAATGTGTCATTTACTTTTAAAGGTTGACCTGGTTTGTTTACCCATTTGACATGCTGAACAGACCTTATCCTTATTAAATACTATATCAGGAATTCCTTCAACTAGCTTTTTACCGCGGATATAGTTTAAAGTTTTCAGGTTTAAGTGGTTCAGCCTTTTATGCCACAGCCAGGTTTGATCGGTTTTAGCCACCATGCAGACAAGGTATTCTACTTTATTTTTCCAATCTGCCTTGTAAATATTTCCTAACCTATTTCCGGTTAGTAGTATGATACCTTGAGAATTTTTAACTAAGCATGCATGTTTAAGGAATTCTACAGTGTATCCAGCATCACACATTTGACTAATGCTTAACAGATTAAAATGTAGGTTTTCAACTAAGAGTACGTTATCAATTGTTAAGTTACCATGGACAATCTTACCCTTGCCCACAGTTCTACCTTTTGAGTTGTCACCGAAGGTGATCATTGCACCGGTTTCTGTTCTGATGTCGGTTAGAAGATTGTTGTTCCCAGTCATGTGTCTAGAGAAACCGCTATCCAGGTACCACTCGGAGTTTCCTATCCGTTTCTTCATATCCTACAAGATATACATATTTACAACTATTTGGTACCCACATTTACTTGGGTCCACAAGCGATTAGTCCCTTAGGTATCCAGACTTTGATAAGTCGAACAACTTTCTCGGTTATGGTTCTAACTAGTTTTCCTGCACTCGGTTTGGAGTCTTTCTGCTTTCCTAAAGGTGCCTTATTCGGTGGTGGTCTTTGGTTTAACTTGTGTGGTTCGACTTTCTTACCTTTGGGCCGGTTGGCTTTTCTTTTCTCAGGGTGAAGCCATTTTTCGGAATCAGTTGGACCTACATAGATTAGTTCGTCTTCCGGATATGAGGCACTTAATTCCTCTTCGTCGGTTAAGGAACTTTTGACAAAGCTTACAAAGGGGAGGTTATCCTTTGTGAGCCTCATGTTGTTGGAATGGTTCCGGTTGTTGGATCTGTTGTTCTTGTATCCAAGACCGAACATGCACTTGGGGTGTCTATTATAGTTACACATTCTATTCACCATTTCACTAGATCTTTTCCATGCGGCCATTCGATACTGGGTTCGGGCGTCTTCCTCCTAGGTAAACTCTTGAACTGACTCCTTGAGCTGTTTGGTCTCAGAGGATAATTCAGGTGCTGCCTCGGTTTCCAAGATTTTATCAGGTTGTATGGTTTTTGATTCGGTCAAGGTAGGTGCTATGGGGTCGGTTCTAAAGTTGAATTGGGCTTGTATTAGTATTAGTAGGTTCTTATACTCTACTACTATATCATTTAGTGCATTAAATAACTCATCTTTAATAAATTCATCACAGGGAGAGTCAGATTCATGTTCATCATTTGCCATGAGGCATGTGAGTTCATCATCACTATCACTGTGAGCCCATAAGCTTCCTCCATCATCGGCTATCAGTGCTTTCTGAACTTCACTTCCTTCACCGGTTTGTTGATAGTTATTTCGGTGATTCTGATCGTCCGGTTTTCGGTCATCCCGTCTCGGTTTTCTGCATTCCCACCTGAAATGTCCCAAACAATTGCAATTATAACATCTAACATTAGATTTATCACCGTAGTTATAGTTGTTGTTTTTCGGTTGGCTTCTCTTCATGAATCGGCCAAATTTCTGTGCAAGCATTGCCATGGCATCCTCGGTGAACTGTTCAGCGATTCTGATCGGTGCAGGAGCAACCGGTTCTGTGTATGTGACCAATGCTCTGGTTGAAGTTGAGGCTGAGACTTCTTCTTCAGTTCTAGATCTCATTTCAAACTCATATGCCTTAAGATCTTCGAATACATCGTGTAGCTTCATCTTGCTTAGGCAGTTTGATTCCCTCATCACCATTGTCTTTATATCTCATGCACTTGGAAGAGATCTTAGCGCTTTCATGATGACTTCCTTGTTGTCATACTTCTTGCCAAGAGTTGCTAGCTCGTCTATCACATCTGTGAACCGGTCACTGTATTCTCTCATTGTTTCTCCCGGTCTCATCTTGATGTTTTCAAACTTCTGGGTAGCCACCATTATCTTGTTTTCCTTGGTTCTTTCATTTCCCTCATGGATTTGAATCACCGCTTCCCATATTTCTTTTGCGGTTTTGTAATATCGGACCTTACAGAACTTATTTATGTCCAAACCGTTGGAGATGCGGTTTCTGGCATGGTTGTCTAGATTGTTTCTTCTCCTGTCTTCAGCTGTCCATTCCTTTCTGTCTTTATCAATTTTTATCGGTCCTTCAGACAGAATGAACTGCATCTCGTCATCCATAGTGATTAAGTGCAGGTGCATGTATGCCTTCCAGTTGGCAAAGTCGTCACCTTCTAGCATTAGAGGCCTATCAAACGACATGTTTGCTTGAGTATTGAAACTAACTGCTCTGATACCAATTGTTAGGATCTAGGTCGCGGCTAGGGAACCGGGGTTGTCCAGTTAACGCGTGGTGATTAATCCGGTTAGAGATTAACACTGGGGTTTCAATACTACACAAACTGTCACAAACCCTTGAACCGAGTTCAAGTGCGGAAGTGGTTTGTTTCAGGTTGAAGCAGCACACACGAGATAGGCAGAACCAGATTTGGATGAAGTTGGTTTGGAGTGTGGTAGGTCGGTTTTGGTATTCGGTAATTCGGTTATAATGATGTAGGACGGTTTAAGTGGAATCGGTCAGAACACAAGACCGGCAGAAAGTAAATAACAAGACAGAATTTTATGGATGTTCGGAGATAAACTCCTACGTCACCCCTTCCTCTCGAAACCGTGAGAAGGATATTCACTAAGGAATACACGAACACAATCCGATCGAGACATATTTTCTGCTCGATAACACTCGTACAATTGTAACTGAAATTGTAATCACTCTTCAACTACACACTTAAGCTCTTTTAATTTAGAGAGATAGAACACGATTTGTGACTTAGGTTGTAGAAAACTCTTAGAACTTGTAACCGCATTTATTCCTTCTCAGCTCCTTCTTTTATAGGTGAAATGTGTCAACGGTCACATTTCATTTCCTTGAATCTGATTGGTTGAGCAGAGGTTTAGTGATTCAGACCTGGCGGTCAAATCTTCAGACCTGGCGGTCTAGTCTTCAGACCTGGCGGTCTAACCGACTAGGTTTGTCTTTTACTCAATATGGTAACTGTCGGTTGGACAGTTGCCTGTACCTGGAAGATTTCGTCTCTGATTTATCTTGGAGTGGAAAGATCTTGTCGGACAATCTTCTGCAGCCTTTAGACTGTCTTCAGACTTGTATGAATATGGCAATACTAAAGTTTGTTCATTCGGTATCATCCTCAACAGATACTCGAAGTGTCTATTTGTATTGGTCGGTTGTTTATGTTAACCGAATGGCTTCCAGTTTTTCCATAACTTCAGATTGACCGAATGTTCAATGATTTTGCCTTCTGATTTGACCGATCTTGTCTTCTTGTTCGGTCAGGTTTTTGGTCGGTTGAGTTGCTTGACCGGTTGAGTTTCTTAACCGGTTGAGTAACTTGACCGGCTGAATTCTTTACCTGTTCCTGCACAGAAAATTTGTTTTTATTAAGTTTTATTTAACCGATTTAATTTTATCTAACATTGGTTTATAGTGATTATGATTTGAATGACTTATGATTTGGGACTGTTAACTTTCAGAATCAAGTAGAAAAGATTTTAATTGTGTAATGTTTTTGAATGTGACAACAAGAAATGAAAAAATGTAATGGATCCTACGGGGCCATCTCCCAATCTTATTAACTAATACAATAGCTTCATACATCTTACAAAATAGTCCTTAAATTATTGATATAATAACACAAATAGAAATAACTTTATAACTAAAACTATTTTACCCTAATCAACAAGTTATCTAATATAACTTATTACAATTTTTACATGGACATTCCCATGTATACAGAATCAATCAAAACATAGGAATTCCTATGTGAACATTATTTATATTCTTCAGTATCCTTTGTTATATCTTTGCTTTCATCTTCTACTTCTTACACTTCTTTGTCTTTAGATTTATCTTATTCAGCATCTCATGTTTCATCAATTTCATTGATTTCTTCATTATTTGATTCTACTTTGCTATCTTCCTCTACATCATTACTTTCTTCATTCTCTGATATTTACTTGATTTCTTCTTATGTATTTTTTCCTTGTTGATTGTCTTTAACTTCCCCAATATGCTCTTTGATCTTCGATTCTCCCGTTTCATTTTTCTATTTTTCTTCTTCTTGGGCTTTCAGGTTTTATGCTCTTCCTCAATTGCTTTTGCACATTTAGTGCTAGCATGTTGAAAAGTATTGTAGAAAACACTTGTCTGGATTCCATTCATATCAGATTTCCATGACTGTAGACTTTCCTTTTTGTCAACTAATGTCATGTTCTTGGTAGCGTACTTCGAGGATGTACTTCTTTCTTCCCCTGTTTTCCTACTATATTTTCTTTGGAACTTTTATCAACAATTGATTCTTTACCTTTGTTGCATTTCTATTTTTCCTTGATAATTTTTCTTCAGTAATCCTATTAATTTCTTTTTCAACTGCCTCCCTTAAACCTTTCATCACAAATTCTTTGACTTCCTTATCCTTATTGCTTTTCTTTCTTCCCATTTTAATAAAGAATAGAAAACAACAACAAAACAGAGCAATTATAGAACATGGTACACAAGAAACACTAGCTATTACAGAGAACAGGGTAACTAGAAACCCTAACCTCCAAACAAGTTTTGCAGATGAATGAACAACCTATCAATTGGATTTACCGTGTCGTTCGTACCGATTGTGCAAAAAGCGACCCGAAGCGACTAGCAACCGCGATCACAACAAGAGAACCGCGAACTTGATAACTTTCCAATCGTGTCGATTGTTCTATTCATGCCAATCTTGTCAACCTAGGTAATATTATGTTGACATTTAGCTTGTTGTCAAGTTATTTAGCTATTCACATTATGAGAGTATGAACTATTAATTATTAATTAGTTATTGTTGTTGTTGGGTTCTAATTAAATTTTTGAGAATATAATTTTTATAATTTGTTTTAAAATATAATGGGACTTAAAAAAATAAATTTAATGAATTAATGGTACTTTAAATAAAGTTAATGAATTGATAATCGGGGACGATTATAGCGGTTAAAATTAAAAGTATAAATACACTCCTCCTCCTCCGCCCATCCCATCTGCGCCAGGTTTACGCCAAGCCAATTAGAGGAAAAGGAAGAGAGGGATGATCGATCGATCGAATCCACCACCGAATCCGCGTCGTCTCTCTTCTCGGAGGAGCTCTACGCCAGTTTAGAGGAAAAGTGATCGGAGAGTGAAATCCACCACCCAACCAACACCGTTCCTTCCACATCATCCTCAGCAGGTCAGTCGGTCTTCTCATTTCATTTCATTTCATTTCTTGTATGAAATAATCCTAATAATTAATTACTGGCTCAACACAAACCCTAATTTCCCAAACTTTCTTACCGTTTGATCAATCAATCAATGTATTTCTCAATCAATAATCATGTTTCTTAATTAGTTGATCAATGAAACTCTTTCTTGACGCAAAATGGATCAAGGTTCGTCACATTAGTGCACCTCAAAACATTATTTGATATAAGGGTTTTTTTGGGGCATGCTGATATTATTTTTTGGATTATGATCCACATTTTTCATTTGGTATACGACTAATTTGTTTCTGCATCAATATCCCCAAATTGTAGTATAATCTTCTGCTTCATTTGAGAATTTTTTGTTTCTGATTTTTGATCAACATGACAAATGTATCTTTTTCATATTCATATCCTGCTGCGCTAAGAGCACCTATAAGTGCATTGTTCATAGTTGCAGTATGTTTGATGTACTATCAATATGGGTTATAAGACCCCGATCCCTTTCTTTCTTACTTATGATGATGTGTGATGAGCATTTATACAAGGAAATATATATAGATAGGAAATATATATAGATGTATATATTAAAAACATCTTTAACTTCCTAGAAAAGTATCACGAGTTATTATTCTCCAAGGCCCCATAGGCCATTTTATGTAATAGTTATTCCTACCAAGAGTAGTATATAAGGGTTAATTAGTATTATGTTATGTTAGTTGAATATTGGAGCCAATGACCAACCTTATATCACCTCATTCACATTCTCTTTCAAAGAAAGCCGCAAAAAAGGTCCCACAATCTTTTACAAGATAATACAAAACAATAAATAAAAAAATTTTCCACATCTTCTCACAAAATATCATATTTTTATATTCATTTATTTTGAAACAATTCATAACAAAAGCTAAAACATGTACATATATTGTTAAAATAACTGAAATTCTTCCGAACAAGAAATATATTAGGTTCCAAGTAGTGTCATTAATGTTAACTATTTGCATTTATTAATTTTCCCGGCAAAGATGTGGAGGTCTGTCCTAACTGTTATGAATGATTTTGGTAATCTATTAAGTAGAGGGTTTCATCTCCCTATACCTGCATTGACAACAAAAAATTATTTGTGATTAAGACTATAATTATATTCGGTTTGAAATTATTAAAATTATGTGTATGATAATATTTTATTTCTGCATATTTTCTTATTTAGTTAGTTTAGTCTTAAAATAATATGATAAGACTATATTGTTGCCACATGGATAAAAACACAAAATTTTAAAAGATTGAAAGCGATCAGTTACCAATATTGTTATAGTTATTGTGACTTTGTGACTTGTGATTTGAATTAGGACGTATAATTATATTCGTTTTAAAATTATAAAAACTCTGTATATCAGATTATTTCATTTATGCATATTCTCATACTTAGTTGGTATAATTATACAAATAATATGATAAAACTATATTGTTGGAGCATGAATAAAACATAAAATTCTAAAAGATTGAGAACGATCACATTAATGTTATTTTGAATAAATTGTAATTTGGGAAGTATAATTATATTCGATTTGACAGTACTAAACTATGTGTATGAGAATATTTAATTTCTACATATTCTCCTACTTAGTTGGTTTAGTCTTACAAATAATATAATAAGATATATTGTTACCACGTGGATAGAAACATAAAAATTCTAAAAAATTGAGAAAAATGACTTACTAATGTTGGTTTTATAGTGATTATGAATTTGTGACTTTAGATTTGAATGACTTTATATTTGAGACGTATAATTATATTCGGTTTGTATTATAAAAATTCAATGTATGAGAATACTTTCTGCATATTCTCCTACTTAGTTGATTTAGTCTTACAAATAATATGATAAGAATATATTATTGGCACATTGATAGAAACATAAAAATTCTAATAGATTGAGAAAGATCACTTACTAATATTGGTTTTATAGTGATTGTGATTTGGTAACTTGTGATTTGAATTGGGATATATAATTATATTCGTTTTGAAATTATAAAAACTCTGTGTATGAGAATACTTCATTTTCTGCATATTCTCATACTTAGTTGGTTTAGTCTTACAAATAATATTATAAGAATATATATATTGTTGCAGCGTGAATTTAAAACAAAATTTTAAAAGATTGAGAACGATCACTTACTAATATGATTTTATAGAGATTTTGATTTGGTGGATTTAGATTTGATTGACTTGTGATTTGAGACGTATAATTATATTCAGTTTGATATTATAAAACTATGTATGAGAATACTTTGTTTTTGCATATTCTCATACTTAGTTGGTTTAGTCTTAGAAATAAACTATATTGTTGTGGCGTGGATAGAAATACCAAAATTCTAAAAAAGATTGAAAAATATCATTTACAAATGTTGGTTTATAGTGATTGTGATTTAGTGACTTGTGATTTGAATGAATTGTGATTTGTTGCATAAAATTATATTTCGTTTGCAATTATAAAAACTCTATGTATGAGAATACTTCAATTCTGCCTATTCTCTTACTTAGTTGATTTAATCTTACAAATAATATGATAAGACTATATTGTTGCCGAGTGGATAGAATAATAAAAATTTAAAATATTGAGAATGATCATTTACAAATATTGGTTTATAGTAATTGTGATTTGGTGGATTTAGATTTGAATGACTTGTGATTTGGGACGTATAATTATATTCGGTTTGAAATTATAAAACTCAGTGTATGAGAATACTTCTTTTCTTCATATTCTCTTATTTAGTTGATTTAATCTGACAAATAATATGATAAGAGTATATTGTTGTTGCGTGAAAATAAACAAAAAATTCTAAAAGATTGAGAACGATCACTTATTAATGTTGGTTTTATTGTGATAGTGATTTGGTGACTTTTGATTTAAGACTTATAATTATATTCGGTTTGAATTATAAAATTTTGTGTATGAGAATACTTTATTTCTACATATTCTCATATTTAGTTGGTTTAGTCTACTATGTGGTTGCCATGTAGATATAAACAAAATAATTCTAAAAAATTGGGAACGATCATTTATTAATGTTGGTTTATGTTGATTGTGATTTGTATTGTAAAATTATATTTGGTTTGGATTATGAAAACTCTATTTATAAGAGAATACTTAATCTCTACATATTCTCATATTTAGTTGATTTAATCTTACAAATAAAATAATAAGACTATAATGTTGCCGCGTTGATATAATTACAAAAATTCTAAAAGATTGAGATTGATCATTTACAAATGTTGGTTTTACAAATGTTGGTTTATAGTAATTAAGATTTGGTGGATTTGGATTTGAATGACTAATGATTTGGGACGTATAATTATATTCAGTTTGAAATTATAAAATTCAGTGTATGAGAATACTTCTTTTCTGCATATTCTCTTATTTAATTGATTTAATCTTGCAAGTAATATGATAAAAGTATATTGTTGTTGCGTGAAAATAAACAATAAAATTCTAAAAGATTGAGAACGATTACTTATTAATGTTGGTTTTATTGTGATGGTGATTTGGTGACTTGTGATTTGAATGAGTTGTGATTTGTGGCGTAAAATTATATTTGGTTTGAAATTATAAAAACTATGAGTATTAAAATACTTCATTTCTATATGTTCTCCAATTTAGTTCATTTAATCTTACAAATAATATGATAAGACTATATTGTTGCTGTGTAGATAGAATCTACAAAAATTCTAAAATATTGAGAACAATCATTTACAAATGATGGTTTAAAGTAATTGTGATTTGGTGACTAACTTTGAATGACTTGTGATTTGGGACGTATAATTATTTTTGGTTTGAAATTATCAAAACCTTGTGTATGATAATACTTCATTTCTTCATATTCTCATATTCAGTTGATTTAATCTTACAAATAACATGATAAAACTATATTGTTAATTTGGGAAAATAGTTTAGCACAATTTCATTAAAAAGCCCAAAAAGTGGGGGATCAAAAATCAAAACTAGACCAACCTTAACTTTTGTTATAAAATGACAAACAAATGACCCTAAAATTTCTGAATGTTAGCAATCAAATAACAGTACAAACAATTAACATTCCCAATCTTTCATGTTATTTTTATATTCGCTTTGTAGGTAATGTTGATTTCTTCCACGTCCCCTTCCTCGTTCATATTTCACGAAAGGTGATTGAATTGTTGAAGATGACGATGCTTGTTTCCTCCCATTGCTAAGACTACCTCTATTTTAACCTATAATGATCTGATAATTTTTTTCCAGAATTTCAGGGTTTTTTATCAATGCTTTTTTCTGTTTTAATTTTTTGGGTTTAAGGATCAACAACCCTAGTTTCCTCCTCACTTTTCTCCTCTGTTATTTCTTTGTTTTCTTCTTTTAGTTGTTTCTCTTCCTTGTCTTCAGATTTAACCTTTTAAACATCCTCTATTTTTTAAATTTTCTTTATTTTCTTCCTTCTCTTATTTTTTCTTGCTCTCATCTTCTGTATTTTCGTCATTTTTGTCTTCTTTATCACTATCTTTGACTTCCACAATATGATTTTCTATTCTTGATTCTTCAGTTTTATTTTCCTGTTTTTTTGCTTCTTGGGCTTTTAGGATTTTCTGATATTCCTCTATTGTTTTTTCACATTTAGTACTAACATGTTGGAAATATTATAGAAAACACACTTGTTTGGCCTCCCTTCATATGAGATTTTCATGACTGGGTTTTTTACTTCCTATCAATAATTGTCATGTTCTTTGGCAGTGTACTTTGAGGGTACACTTCAATGTTTATTCTAACAAAAGTAAGGTGATCTTTCCTCTCTTTAATTTGGTCCATATATAATGATTTCTTCAATAGACTAACAAAGTGACTAAGAGCTTCTGCATTATAAATGTTTGATGGGATGTTTCTAAACTTTATCATATTTGAGCTGTTTAATTTGGCTTGCTTAGAATGCTTAATTCTTCAGATCATCTCTTTCAGCTTCATATAGTTGGATCCAATATAAGTATGCCCAATTTTCAGAATATCATCCAAGTTTGTTCCCTTTTTGAATTGCAAAAAATAGCGATCATGGATGTTTGCATAAACCTTCTTTAGTCCCTTCAGTTCTTATTGTTTCATTAGTGATTCATTGGTGATTGAGATAGTGAGATAGATACACGATTCTTTTCTATGTAGTTCCAACAACTACATTTTCTCATTCTTTGACGCATTTCTCTTTCATTTCAGTGGGACTTTTAAATTCAAAAGGAGAGTTGAGAATCTCGATTTTTGTTTTAAACTCATCTAAGTAGATTCTACCTTTGTATGCATGATCCTCTACTTTATTCTTTGAATTCTTTTTTTAAACTTCATTTACCTTCCAGCTGGAATTGCTTCTGATAGTATAGGTCTTTAATTTTGTGGACTTCATTAACTCCCTCATTGTTTCTATTGACCAATTTACAATCTTTTCGTATTCTTACTTCTTCAGTAAGTTCAATCTTGAAGATAGTGTATATTCAATTGAACGGTCGTTTGCTATATTTTCTCTTTGTTGAACATAATCTCTCATTTCTTTATATGCATCAGTAGTTTTGCGATTTAATTTTTAAGTCCAAAGAGATTTGCTTTTTCATTATACCTAACCTTCCATATTTCTTCATGATCTCTCTATTTTACTGTTGCATTTTTTTCAGAATTTTTATCAGCAATTGGTTTCTTACCTTTGTTGCATTCATATTAATCCTGAATACTTTCTTCAGTAATCCTATCAATTTCCTTTTCAGTTGCCTCATTCAAACCTTCCATCATAAATTATTTGACTTCCTTATTATTATTGTTATTCTTTCTTCCCATTTTAATGAAGAAGAGAACACAACAATGAAGTAAGCAATTACAAAATATGGTACACTAAAAACCATAACTATTATAGAACATGGTATACTAGAAACCATAAACTTCCAACCAAACTTTGCATATGATGATCGACCTAGCTATTAGAGATGATTGTGCTGATCGTGCACATGTTATTGATTTGACAAGGGACCCTAACCAACTAGAAACCGCTACCACAACATGAGAACTGCGACCTTGATATCAGACCCATGGTGGTCTTCTCCTTTGTTACAATGTGAGCAACCGTCTTGGCTAGCGTCAATCGGACAACTCTCAAAACCTGTCTATCAAGGAGTTTTCATTCAGTTTCATCCATCTTCTTTGGTTTCTCACTCAAAGAAACATGAAATTTATATCCATAGAGATAATCATCAATCTGAATCCTCCGGAATGCATAATTTGTTTCATCAAATCTTTCAATCTTGTGTCTTATATTGTTCTCGCTTGTCATCATTTTCAATGCTCCAATCTAGCATACCAACTCTGATACCAGTTGTTAGGATTTTGATCCCCCAATCTGACCTACTTGAAACGATCTGTAAAAACGCAAGAAAAAAGAAAACACAAATTTATAGTGGTTCACTCAAATGAGCTATGTCCATTTCAGCCGCCATCAAATTTCACTATGAAGAAAAATACGGAATACAGAGTTTTTGTCACTTTAACTCTCTGTAATTATGTTTTGTCAATGTAAACCCTTAATAATAACATATATAGGGTAAACATACATGTAATAAACATAAATAACTCTTGGTCAGATTCAAACACAAATACAAACCCAATAAACTTTAATTAACTATCGTAAAATTTATTATAAGTGTACACTCCATAACTCAACATTAATTGATATTGCCTAATAATTGGCATGAGAATAACAGTCACAAAATCTCAATATATATAGATATCAATAATCAAGTAATATCGCCTTATAATTTTTGAAATGTTCTTTTGTTTTAATTCCATCAAACAACAAAATAACAGCTTTAGCCCCTTCTAACAGCTTCTTATCTCCTTGTTCTTGATTTGGACCCTTCTAACAGCTTCTTATCTCCTTATTCCGGTCTGAACTATTATTTCGGTAGACTTTTAGTATTCATATAACTATATTTTAATATTATATAACAAACACAACATTGAATTACTGAATTCATATATTTGAAAAATTAATTTAATTCTATAGTTGAAAAATAATATAACTAACTTAATAAATATATATATATATATATATAATATATCTGTTTTATTTGAAAAACAAAGAGAATTAAAAATTATAAAATCACATTATTTAAATTTTATTCTAATTTTAATTTTTAATCTAATATGGTCTATCAAATCTAAAAAATACAAATATATCCCAATTTCAATTCTAATTTCATTTTAATTTCAATTTTATAGTTACCAATAACACTCTAAACAATATAGCACAACTGAATCAAATAATTTACCTAAATATTATGTCTCTCAATTTATAGTTTTGAAGGCCTTACCCCCATGACCCGACCCGACTTGACTTACCCAAGAATCATTTATATAGTAGTCTATTATCCATTTTTTTATGATTTTAAGGTCAATAACCCAAATCTCCTAAATAAAAGTGATCACTTTTTCCAATTTGATTAACTTTATATTTAATTCTTATCTTTGGTGGTGTCTTCAATGCATGCATTCTAACTAACTAAAATTAAAAGGATCTTATATTATCAATTAATACTTTGAATTTATCAATTTTGACTGTTGAATTTCATTAGAATTTGATCAGTCCAGAAAATTATTTGGATTAGGATTCTAAATAAAGTCATGCCATGTACAGAAAATGATCTAGTATTAGGTAATTTATATAATAAATAATAAACTATTAATCAAATTGTTCAGAAGTCAGATTGTTCGTACAATATTTCTTTCTTCATTAGTTGATTAGTTAGCCCATTAATAATATATTGGAAAAAAAAATACTTTTTTTCTTCTATTACATAAAAATTTGTAAATATTTTTTAAACATGAGATCACAGTCAAAATCAGCACCAGAATAATTTGTTCAGTGATTATAACCTGCAAGTTAAAAAAAAATAAATAGGTAATTTTCCAAAGAAAAATATAAAAAAAGGTAACGTACTAACGTGTATGAATTAATGAGAAAACGGTTACTCTTCTAAGTATGAAGACGAAGAAAATTGCAATGATTTTGACTAATTAATAAATGACAAAAATAAATGAATACCATAAAGTCAATATTCAGCGGTCAAGGTTCTTGAAAAAATACGTGTGAGAGAGAAATATTAAGTACCCAAACTTATCAAACACTTCATTACAAAATATAATAATAATTATTAGCCCCTATAGTTATTTTAGCCTTTGAAATTAGATCGATTTAATAAATGAGCTCGAATTTTAAATTAAATTCGGTCATATATGATTTTAATTATCAAAATTTTAATTATTTAAAAAAAATTAAATAATAAAATATTTATTATCTTATTTTAACGTATCATTATTGTTTCTATAATGAATTTGTCACATTTTAAAATAAAACGATATTTAAAAACGTTTTTTCGTATATTTTTAAATTAAGTATTATCTCGAGATTTACGTATTTTAATTTGTCGAATTTGTTAAGTACCTATAACAAAATGTGTAATCTAAGAATATATTTGAAAAAAATTGAATAGAGATATTTTGTATTTTTTTTTTATAAAACTTTGTAATTTCATAATTGTGTGTCTATCAATTTGGACGTAATTATATTTTAAATTTAATTTTTATTTAAGAAATATAGGTTCAAATCTATCCAATATGGTTTGAATGTCTTAAAAATGTATAATATGTCGGAAAATTAATTGGAAAAAAATATTACATTTTTTTTTAATAAATGTAGTATATTAATTTAGAAAAGAAAATTATTATGTTAAATGAATTATTATTTTTTAAAAATTTTAAATTAATTTAGAAAAGAAAATTATTATATTAAATTAAGAAGAATGACTGTTCACTTTGTATTAACAAATCTTAAATAACTAAAACTTTAATATTTAGAATCCTATGAGACTAAATTCAAAGTTCCAACTAATCTAATAAATATACTAAAATTCAAACCCTAATTAAGAATAAAAATTGTATCATAATTATTATATATCTCTCGAGTAATAAAATATACCATTTAAAATTAATATACAAAATTTAGAAACTTTAGTTTTTAAATATATTAGTATATAAGGATCCATATTTTCATAGAAATCACAAATTAATCCAATTGATCAATTACTCTTTCTCTCTCTACCTCCTTTTTTACAAAGTCTCCGGCGACAATGGGACAAGACGACGACAATATGCCGCCGCCGCATTTTAGTAAAGACGAATTGAACGGCGTTAACAGCAAGATCATGATATCCGCCATCGCTTCTTTATCCTTCGTCATAATCCTAGTCATAGTTCTTCACATCTACGCCCGTTGCTTAATCCGCCGTCAAGAACGGCGAACAATCGCCCTTCGACAGCTACGTATGACGTCAATCTCAGTCGACCACCTCATCATTCCGGACAGGCCCGGTCTAGATCCCGCCGTCATCGCTTCTCTTCCAATTTTCCCCTTCAAAAAGGAAACAACAACAGATGATGATGAATCACAGATTGAATGTTCTGTTTGCCTTAGTTTATTAGAACAGAATGAAATGGTTAGGAAATTGCCGAATTGTAATCATACTTTTCATTCACAGTGTATTGACATGTGGCTTGGATCTCATTCCACGTGTCCGGTTTGTCGGACGGAAGCAGAGCCGAAACCAGGTGTTCAATTGTTGCCGCCGGAGTCAAGTCATCAGCTTCCGACCGCGCCGCCGTTAGATGGAACCGATGGAACTTCCGGTCCGACGGTTAAAGTTGGTGGGTCGAGTTCAAGGCTGAGCTCTTTCCGGCGAATACTTAGCCGGGAAAGATCTTCCCGGCGAGTTCAATCTTGTGTTCAAGACGATGTCGTATTGGATCTTGAGAGACAACAGCAGCAGCAGCAATAGTTGTAATAGTCAAAGGTCAACTTTAAATTTATATAATTATTTTGCACTTAATTTATAAGAATAAATTTTGTTTTTAAGTTATGTATACCAAAATACTTTAGTTTTTATTTATGATTTTTTTTTTCATGGTATAAAATTAGGTTAAAAAGTTTGAGTGTTTAAAAAATTAAAAGAAAACAAAAGAAGAATTAGTTTGAGAAACTAGGGTAATTGGATTTTGATGTAAAATATATTGAGAATAATAAAACATCATTTATAATGATATATTTTCTAAATAAGTTGTACTTTTTTTTAAATGATTAATAAAAATATTTTGTTATTTTAATTGGAACTTCAATTTATTTATTTTATTTGGCAAGGTGAACCATTGATGTCCTACTTTAGAGAAGGAATTGGGTTGTGGTGTAAAAGGAACCCCAATGTATAGGTTGAGTGAATTGATTGTCTTCATTCGGAAAAATATAAATATATATATTTAATTGTCTGGTAGTCTGGTAGGAAGAAAATCAAACCCACCAAATCGTCAAGATCTATAATTCTTTTTTTGTTATTTTATTCAGATTAATTATAATCTTTTGAATATAACATTGTTTCTAAAAGTAGCCCGCAAACCTGTCATTCATAAAATTTATAGTCTTCCAACTATACATTGTTTTAGAAAAGGAGTACATTAAATTGACAAACTCAGAAATGACAATGGATAAGGTATATATATCATCGGATTTGAAATCGGGGATGGATAGTGAAAAATGTACCCAATCTAGTTGAGTACTAAGTATTAGTTTAACTTTTCCCAATCTAGTTGAGTACTAAGTATTAATTTAACTTATCTCATCATTGTATTCATCATAATAATTAAATCATTTATTATACTTTTATCCTCACTTTGTACCAACTTTTTCTTTTCTAAAACCATCTCCAACCTTCAACACCATTTTCAACTCCAAAATGCAGTAAACATCACATCAAACAGTAATCCATCTCCAACCCAAAAACCCATTTCCAAATTCAAAAGAATATTCTCAGAATATTCTTTTTTATACCAACTTTTTAACTTTACTAATATTATCTATATATTTATCAACTTTATAAATTTAACCCAAATCTTTTCTTATTTGTTTATGAAATAAAATTTAATTATAAATTAACAATTCATACACATAAATATAATTTAAATAAATAAATTATTAAATAATTAAATAAATTATATATAAATATAAAAAGATTATATATTAAAGATTATAAATATATAAAATTAGAGAAATATTTAATATAAAAATAAATAAAGAAATCCTTAATTAAAAGAAACACAAAAATTGGAGAACATGATTACATTTTATGCCTAATTGCAGTGATGAATATGCCGGCTTCTCTCTCCATATTTGCCGGATCTGCAAAATGCCGCTGGAAATGCATAGGGTTGGAGCAAAATGGGCTACTGCAAACCCATTTTGCAGTAGGGTTGGAGATGTCCTAATACCAAACAATTATTTATCTTTCATCATATTCATCTTCATCTAGTATGATATTAATAATCTCTTTTATCATTCTTGATCTTCCATTCTTAATTTTTCTTAACATTTAATTTATATTTTCTTCTTCAATATAATAATTTTTTTTGTCAAATAACAAATTAGGGTTCCTTATTGGAGACTAGTTGCAATTTGGGTCTTCTTCTTTTGAACTTTACAATTTGGGGCTCCTTATTGGGGTTAATTGTAATTTAGGGCATCTTTTTTCGAACCTAACAATTTGGGGTTCCTTATTGAGGCCAATTACAATTTGGGACCTCTTATTTCGAACCTTACAATTCAGGACTCTGCATTGTTAAGTTGATACAAAATGGGGTTTTGCCCTAACGGACATGGATGTCCGTCAAAAAAATGTATTACGTGACCTTATAATTAAAAAATTAATAATCACATGTACTTTTAAATATCAACTACATTTTTTAATAAATGTCAAATAATTGAAAAAAAAAGAAAAAAAAAAACTTACATCCATCCCAACTCAAATTAAACTATATCTTCGATTCCATCTTGTACCCTAGTTTGACTCTCATATCCTTCACATCGTGACGCTCGACTACCCTCACCCTACCTTAACTCTCCTCCTCTTCACATCGCGATGAAATGAAGTTGAGTCGGGTTTAAGACATTTTGAATTATGTGTTACTATTAATTTTATAATTATAAAAGCCACAAAATATATTTTTTGACGGCGTTCATGTCCGTTATGGCAAAACCTCATTTTATACAAACTCTACAATGCGGAGTCCTAAATTGTGAGGCTCAAAAGAAAATGTCCCAAATTGTACTTAATCCAATAAAGAGCCCCAAATTGTGAGGTTGAAAAAAAGGACCCAAATTACAATTGACTTCCAATAAGAAGCCTCAAATTGTGAGGTTCAAAAGAAAATGTCTCAAATTGCAATTAGTCCCCAATAAAGAGCCCTAATTTGTTGTTTCGGCCCAATTTTTTTTTTTGTTATATTTTCGACATGCTTATATAAATAAGTAATTATTACATTTATATATTTATTTTAATTTCGATATTATTAATCTTGTCTGTAGTTGTCATGCTAGTTTTTTATATTTAAAAAATAAATTATAAAATTATTTATTATTTAGTTAATCTAAAATCTTTATTTTGTAACGATTTTTTTTTAATAAAATATATAAATTCACACTTTAATTAAGTAATAATGTATCTTGATATTAAAATACTCGGGCAAATAAAGATGTGATAAAAATATAAATACTCGTCCAATTTAGATAGTAAATCAATTGGGATTTGGGAATAGATCAAAATAGATAAAATTATTTCACATGAAGAATTGCTACTTTAATTGTTAAGTCAAACAAATAAAAATTTCAGGCTCCAATTAACACTACTCTCATTTAATTGGGAGACTAAGTACATTTAGTGTTAGAAAATAAATCATAATCACATTTTAAAAAAATGAGTTTTTATTATTTATTTTTGTATAATATATAATTGGGAAGAATACTAAATATATTCTTGAAGGTGTGTCCATATCTAAAATATAGTGTTAACGATTTCAAATATGCTCAAGAAAATCAATATTAGACGTTCTCAATAGCACATGATTGACAGAAATATTATAATTTTATTCCCAATAAAATTTTGAGAAAGGAGAAAAACTAACAAAGTCAAAGCCAACGTATTCGAATTGAGATGAATAGCTCACGAAAAATCATAATTTGTGTGAGGTGTGGCCAAGAAGGTTATAGTAGTCAAAGATGTATTGAATAAAATTGTCAATAATTTAGAGAAGAATAATTGTAATTATTTTTATAAAATTTTAAATTATTATATATTGTTATGGTTAAAATATTTTAAATATATTAGACTATTAGTATTTATTAGGATGAAAAGTAAATATTTATTATATTATATTATATAAATAATAATTGAAATATAAATATATATATTAAAATTATAATTATAAAATTTATAAAATTATAATTTAAAATATATATATATATATATCAAAATATAAATAATAATAATAATATACCTATATACATCAAAATATAAATAATCTAATTTATAAAAATAATAATTTAAATATTTTAATAAAAAATAATAATTTAAATATATATTTAATAATAAGTTTAAATATAATATAAATAAATTAATTAATTAAAATATGAAAACTGAGTTTGAATAATAGAATAGATTAGTTTGGAAAGTTTTTAGTTTGAGAAATTGAACGTCAACCAAAATTAGTTTGATAATTAGTTCGGAAAAGAGGTAGAGTTAAGAGGGTGGGAAGTGAATAGGTTTAAGTTATGTTTGGTTAATTAATGTCATTAGTAATTGTATAAAAATAAACCAGGTGGGCAAATTATTAACGGCGTCCCTTTATTAGTATTTAATTTATTATATTTGAGAAAATGTTGAAGGTGAAAAAAAGAAAAGTAAAGAATTAAGAAAAAAAAGTGGGAGGTGAATAAGTTTAAGTTATGTTTGGTTAATTAATAATGCCATTAGTAATTGTATAAAATAATAAATAAAGACACATGTATATTAGGCAAATTATTAACGGCGTCTCTTTATTATTGTTTAATTTATTAAATTTAAGAAAATGTGAATATTAAGAAAAGTGGCTGGGGAGAGGAAGAGTTAGTCGGTGAAAAGGTATGTTTAATTAATTAATTAAATAATGTCATTAGTAATTGTATAAAAAAAATAAAGCCACCTCTAGAGCAAATTATTAACTGCCTCTCCTTACTGTATAATTTATTTAACTAGCATTTAGCCCGTGCATTTGCACGAGTAATAATATAAAAACCGTGAAAAAAAAATACGGATAACATTTTTTATTTTACTTTTAACCGTTTTAAGTTTATGGGTGAGTCAACCCACAATCCGACCCAATTATCCATTTACTCAACATCATTATATATTAATTAGTTAAAAAGTTGAACTTATATTAATATTAAAACGTCCCGCGTTTATCAAATTTGGTGTTGAATTTAAAATATAAAGTCTTTATAGCCTAGTTGGTTAAAAAGTTGTACTTGTTTTGTTAGGTTGCAAGTTCGAAACATACCTCTAGCATTTTTAATTTTATTTTTAACCGTTTTAAATTTAAAAACGGGTCAATCGACAATCCGACCCAAGTATCCAAATTAACCACAGCTCTCGACCCGGCAATCCAGACACTTTAAAAATTAAGCATCATTATATATATATATAGATTCGAGAATTTTTACCAATAATAAATAATAGAATTTTGAATCATAAATATATTTAAAAAATTAACCCAACCACAATTATATATTTAGTTTTCTTCCCATATATAATTATTAAGGCAGCTTATATAAAAAAACAGTTATTTTAAATATTTATTTTATCTTTGAAATAAAAAGAAAAGATAAAATATATCTTAAGTGTTATGTGATTATCTCCAAATATATGCAACTCTAACAATATTCAAAAGATTAAAAAAAAAAAGTAACTAAAACTTTACAACAGTAACTAACTAAGTAACTACTACTTTAAACTTGGAAGTAAAAAAGTTTTGTTTTTGGCAAACAATCATACTAACCCTCAAACTTTGTAAGAGGTGACCTAATCAAAACAAAACTTTTCATTTACACCATCTCTGCAACAGAAGCTACTAATACAAAAGGAAGAAGAAGGAAACGGCGAAAAACGCTACCAGATTTACTCTAACCGCAACAAGATCACCGCCACCGCCGCCGTTCAGATCTCCGCTTGCCGGATTCAGTCCCGGCGAGCTTCCATTATTCCTCACACTAGAGCTGAAATCAAAATGTAAGTCGATTCATCACCAAAAGTTTAAAAGCTGAATGATGATTACGTACCTCGATTGAAATTTGCAACTTCCATGACCTGAAATCAGCAATTAAAGCAGAAATCAACAATCGAGACAATAGATTCGATGATATCGGAACTGAATCAAGTGTAATTAAGTGGCGGTTTTCATTACTAGGGTTAAGAGATGTGAGAGCTGCAGTATTATCAAAATTGCAAGTATCATCTGTAAGTCCGTGTTTCAGGTAATAATCGTTGAAAGCATACGAAGCCGTCCGTGTTATATCGGCGGAATCGTAGCAAGATCCACCTGGTTGAATCGGTCTGCAATTTGCTCCGCCTTGACCGCAGGCCCAATCCAGGGCAAATTGGAGAGCATTGGTATCGGCGTTGTTCTTCGCTACGCACCAAAGCTCTACTGTCGATTGGCGGTGATTGGAGGCGTGTGAGAGGGAGGGAAAGTGGATTGTAACGAAGAAGACGATGATTAGAAAGAAAAAACTGTTGGCAGCCATTGATAACGCAGAAAATTACAGAGAGATTAATGGAAATGGAAAGGAGAGATGACTGAATTACTCTATGAGAGATTTTGTACAGTTAAAAAGTGGAAATGTGACCGTTGTGTGTATGGAAAAAAATTCAATTTCTTTAACTTTTTTATTTCCTGGAACGCTTTCTTTGTCCTCTTTCTCTTTATTTCTCATTGAATCATCAAATATTAAACATATGCTTGAAGTTTGCAAATAGAAATATGAAAATCAAAATAAATAATCTCTGTAAATACATGTATTAAGAAAATTATAGTTAAATTTAACATTTTTAGGTTATATTATGTTACTTGGGTTTAATTCGTGTTTTATAGATACTAAATGATCAATGTTTATGGGTCGATTTTCGCTTAAAACGCCTTAAGATGAAATAAATGTCTTCCTTACCGTGAGACATTCTAGCCTCCTATGTTAATAAAATAAAAAATCGAGTTTTGTAAAATTTAGTACAATTATTTTGGTTATACAAAAATATCCATAATAATCATAATCTAGCTGTTATGACGCAGATATCCCCGACTCCATGAAGTATAGGGATAGATTAAAAAGGGAAAACTTTAGAGAAGTGTGGGGGCTACACGGTGGCAAGCTCACGTCTTCTTAACCCGAAATGGATAGGGAGAGGTAGTTGAAGTCGCTGGCTCTCCTAGGTCTCCTAGGGTTCCCTCGTCTGGAATTCCTGGGGGAGGAGGATCAAGTTGGCTAAATTTCGCTTAGTTAAATTGGTTTAGTATGTTTGCGTTGCGGGCTATATGTTTGAACCGCGGGGTTAGTCGCACTCAGGAAAAAAGAAAAACTCTAAGATATTGAATTCTATGTTTTCTCAAAATGTATTTTGATCTTACTTAAATTGTAACTGCTTAAAATTGTAGTCAATGGCATATATAACTAACAACAATTAATAATCTACTTCCAAAACAAAATCCTATAATGAAATGTAATTTGGAAATGTAAATCACCTGAACAACATACATGTAAGAAGGGTTGCAAACCCTAGGACTTAAGCACCACAAAACTTTGACGAACCGCAGAAGCAAGTTCGACCTCTCCTATACTAGCCAGTCTCTCGACCACCTTTTGTCTAGTTGTTATATACGGTATAAACCCCCTTCTCGACATTCTCAAAGCAGACTTCCCTGCCAAAACATATTGACGCCGCTCTAAACAACCTTTAACCGCTAAATCATGAATCTCAAACCCTAAAAGACACCCCGCATTTTCCAAAAGTTTAATCATCTCAACCGCTCCCCACATTTCATTGTTTATACGCATTGATGCAACCACTTTTAACACCGTCTCTTGTCGAGGGTTCAAACCGAACTTTTCAACCATTTCCTTCATCATTCTGAAAGCTTCCCTACTCTTCCTTAGTGCACACATTTTGCTTATTATAGAACCGTAACTGTCCAAATCAGGTGTACACCTTGCCTTACTCATTCCATTCAGTACTTTTACAGCCTCCTCTAGCTGATCAATGGAACAGAGCGAGGAAATGAGATAGTTACAAGTTCCACAATCAGGGTAGTAACCGATTGATCGCATCTCATTTAGTAGGTTCGTGACTGATTGGGATTTGGCACGTCGATCAATCCAGGCAGTTGAAAGTAGGAGGTTGATTTGTGGATTAGGGATGCAGCCGGAGCGAGAAGTGCGTTGGATAATGGCGAGAGCAAGAGGGAGTGGATTGGGGGTTTGGAGGGAATAAGACAATAGATAGGAATAAGCAACTCTTAGGCTAGACCGTGGTCTAATGGGTACAAATGATTGTAGAAGTTCATCAATGGCTTGAATTCGGTTTTTCTCTGGGAATGTAGAAAGGAAGGAGAATGGGTTCTCCTTATTGCAAAATTCTCCAGATTCAATGAGGAGATCAGGGATTTGTTGGTATGATTTGGATTCGACAGCGGTCTTGATAGATTCTTGGAGAGTTGGCAATGAAGAGACTGATCGAATGAAGTAAAATGGAGAGAAAAGGCGTTTGGAACAACCAATAGATGTGGCGATCTTTGGAAACGCCATATGACAACTAGTGATGGGGTACCTGAGGCAAAAAGAACATAATTTATCACTAGAAGTGAAAAATCAAAGCAACTAAAAGATGCTGGTAGCTGTCATTTCTACAGAAAATGTCTACTTACAAGGACTGAGATGCGAAAATCACTTCAAGGTAAGCTTATGCGATGTAAATGTCTGCGTCTGGATTTGATTCTACAGCGGAGCACACGAAAGAAAATCACAAAGATGACAATTACAGCTTGTACTATAATCACTACCTTCAGACCTGAAATCAATAATCTCATTAATCAATAAGAACAGATGAAGTAACTTGATTGATAGGAAATTAAAACACCTTTAATTTTCCAGCTCGAGTCCTCCAAACTGGCCTGTTCTTCAGCTTCTTTTGCGTATTTTGTAGCTACATATGCAATATTCCCACCCATAACACAAGTGTTGGGACAAATGATGCTACCATCGTATTCATCGCTACCGTCACAGCAATCTAAAGAATTTCTTTGAATCAGTTCATGGATCAGAACACTGAATGAAAAAAGATACAGTAGCTTGATCATCTCAGACTTACCACAAATTCGATCATTCACACGAGAAGAGAATAAAAAGTGAGGTGTGCTTCCTACATTTCCGCAATAGAATTTTCCCCTAGGGCATGCCGAAGTTCCTGCAATTGCAAATCGAGGGATTATGAGATGATTGCACATACACTTATGCTAAACCTGATGAAATCTCGATTCTCAGGCTAAATTTGATGATGTGTGAAGAAAAATAATGGAGGCGTAACTCAAATACCTGGCTCATCAGTTCCATCGAGACAATCGCAGAAATCGTCATTGATGCGATCTTTAGTGAAGTTCTTTGATCCGTCTTTACACTTAATCACTTCCGATTGATAGTACTTATCATCTGTATAACAACTCAGATCAATTTAATACTAGCTATGATAGATCCTTTACACTGAAGTAACAAAGATAACTAGTACAGAACAAGAACAATCATCAAAAGATGTAAACATAGAGGAAGAGAAAACCTAAGGGATGGATTCCGATCGGAAGAAGAGAAACGGTCAAATGAATGAAGAAGAAGGCGAAGAAGACGAGATAGACGCAGCAGCTGCAGAAACCCTGCTCCATTATTGTGGTCATTGAGAAGATTTCATTATCTTATTTGCTAATACTAGTACCCGACCCGTATGTTCTTATTATCGTAATATTATACCTAAAATATTGAAAATATAGATTTTTTTTTATATATCAAAAAATAGTAAGTCGAAATTATTACTACCATCAAAATACGAAATTTTAAAAATTTATGTATAAATAATTAAATTTTTATTTTTATTTTTATTTTAAAATTTAATTCACGCAGTATTATGAATAAAGATGATCAGAGGTAATGAAGTACACCTCTCCCAAGCTCGATTTCATTTTACTTCTCACTCCAGACTCCAATCATCACGGGTATATTTATATCATTGATTCGTCGGATACCCAATCCTCGACAAGTATTTATTCATTGTCAAACTAAAATTATAAGATGGTAAAGGTTGAATAAGAAAAAACATAATATTAATAAATAATTTTTAAATTAATAATATCGAAATGTTAAAAATAAATTATTTACTTACATATCTATATATATATAATGATGCTTAATTTTGAAAATGTCTGAATTATCGGGTCGAGAGCTATTATTAATTTGGATATATATGTTAGAGTAAATGGATACATGAGTCGGATTCTGGGTTGACCCGCCCATAAACTTAAAACGGTTTTAAATTAAAAAAAATGTTATAGGTATGTTTCAAATTCCCAACCTAACAAAACAAGTACAACTCTTTAACCAACTAGACTAATAATACTTTATATTTTAAATTCAACACCAAATTTGATGAACGTGAGACATTTTTAACTAACTAATCTATATATATAATGATGCTTAAAACGGTTAAAAATAAAATTAAAAATGCTATAGGTATTTGGATATATGTGAGAGTAAATGGATACTTAGGTCGGATTTTGGGTTGACCCGCCCATAAATTTAAAACGGTTAAAAATAAAATTAAAAAAACTATAGGTATGTTTCGAACTCGCAACCTAACAAAACAAATACAACTCTTTAACCAACTAGACAATAATAATTTATAATTTAAATTTAACAGCAAATTTGATGAACGCGTGACATGTTTAACTAACTAATCTATATATAATGATGCTTAATTTTAAAAGTTTCCGGATTGTCGGGTTGAGAGTTGTGGTTAATTTGAATAGATATATGTGAGAGTAAATGGATATTTAGGTCGGATTCTTGGTTGACCCGTCCATAAACTTAAAACGGTTAAAAATAAAAATATTATAAGTATGTTTTGAACTCGCAATCTAATAAAACAAGTACAACTTTTTAACCAACTAGACTAATAACACTTTATATTTTAAATTCAACACCAAATTTAATAACACGAGACGTTATAACAATATATTTTTTTCCATGTGCATCGTACGAGGATCTTCCTAGTTCATGTTTAAGATCATTAAGATTATAAATAAATGTTGAAGAGAAATTAAAATTTAAATATGAAGAGTGGTGAGAGAAAATAATATTTTTATTAAAAAAAAGTTGAAAATAAATAGACAAAAAAATATCTTTTTTGAATTATAAAAAAATAAAATTAGAGTGTGTGAATAATAACAAGATTAATGTTGTATTTATGATGATATTTGTAATGGTAAGGTATTTAAAATGTCTTATTCAACTTTAATAAAAAAAACACATTTTGTTTTTTATATTAATCTAGATAGGTATCAGATATTGGTAAGGGTGGGTGGTCAATACTTTATACCTTAACTTTTTTATCCATACTTTATATTTTATAAAAAAAAATCAGTATAGAAAAATTCAAACATTTATCGCACATTGATTTTGATATAACTTAAAATCGGTATGATATCAGTGTTATATATTTAATACCTAAAAATTATATTTACTTAAACAAAAAAAAATATGTTTCATATTTTATTGTGTTTTATATTTAAGATAAACTTATTAAAATATTATTAGACTCTAATTCAAAAATAAATTCAAACACTTTATAAAAAAATAAAATAAAATATATAACGATTATATATATAATCTCCATTAGAGATTTTGGAGATGTGTACACTCCATCCCATCCACGTTCATTCACATTTCTTCTTTCTTAATTATATATATATATTATTTAGAGTAATGATAGAGAATGGAAAAAAATTGACAGGATTTATAGGAAATGAGGTGTCACTTTTTAAATGGATTGAAAATTTAATAGAAGAGAGAATTTTCAGATTTTCAGTCCAATTAAAAAGTGACACATCATTCCCTATACATTCCTGTCAATTTTTTTTCCGCTTCCTATCATTTCTTTTATTTATGAAGTGTGATGAAGGAATTGAGAGAAATAACGTGATTCCACAAAATCTATTTCAGTAGAGCCTATGTATTGTCGATGGGCCCGAAGTATAGCACTCATAAGAAAAAAAGAAGTTTGTTACTTTTTTTTTTGTCAATCAATTCAGATTAAGTAAATAATTCTTTCTCCATTTTTCTTCCAAATTCTCCCATTTATTATATATATATTTTAAATATATATAATTTTATATATAATAAAAATAATTAAATTTCTTATCATAATTTTTTTAATATATTATATAAATTTATGAATAAAAACAATTTATCTTTTTATTTTTTTCAATATACAATATATACATTTTATTCTAATTACAAATTTTAATTCCTAATTTATTTAATAATATATAATAATTATACAATGTATATATACATATTATATTAGAAAAAAATTATTTTATTAATAAATTTATATAATATATTAAAAAAAATAGTATAAGAGATATAATTATTTTATTATATATTATATATAATATATATATTTAGAGAAAAAATATTTGTATTATATATTAAGATTTATATAGGTATAATATTATTTTTTATAAATATTAATAAATATAATATATAATTATTCAAAATTTTATTTATAAAATATTAATTCATACACAATATTATAAAACTATTTAATATTTTTAGGTGGTCTAGCTATTAAAATATTAAATTTCATATATAAGACTACCTAGGATGCCCTGATATAGATTATTGGTATGTGTATAAATTATATAAGATATAAATTATATAAAAGTATAAATTGTAATGAGATATAAATAATATAGGGCATTATAAGTTGCATTTGATATATGTTATTGATGTTTAGTATGAATTATAAAAATTGAATAAGTTGTATATGGTTTATTTTTGTGTTTGGTATATAGTATAAGAATGTAGTATAAGTGTATAAGTTGTTTAAGTATGAATTTAAAATTATTATTATTATTTATATTTACTTATATTATAAATAATATTATTTATTACTATAAATTATTTTACTACTATTATTTAATAATTAATGTAATTTTAATTAAATTATAAAAAATTAATTATAATATAAATTATAAATTATATTTATTTAATTTAAATATTATTAATAATTATCATAAAATAAACAATATTATTTATAATATAAGAAAATATATAAATTAATAATTAATAAAATTACTGTTATAAAAATAAATAAATATTTTTTAATTAAAATATTGAATTATTTTAAAATATATATTAAAAATGATTAATATAATAATATTAATAATATTAAAATTAAATAAAATATATTTAACATATTATATAATAATAAATTATATATAATAATAATAATAAAAGGTATAATGAGAAATTAAAAATTAAGTGATATAAAAATAATTACACCATGTATAAAATAGTAACTAGTTTATGGGTATAACACTATTATTATATTTCTTAATTTTAATTTTTATTATACTTTTTTATTAATATTATATATAATTTATTATTCATTTTTAATATATTTTTTTTAATAGTTTAATTAATTATTTTTATAATAATAATTTTATGAATTATTATTTTTTATATTTAATTATATTCTAAGGTTGAGTTTTTGAGACCAAGAGCTTCCACGGAAACCAATAAAAAAGGGTTTCGGTAGGTTTTAATATTTTATTTATATCAAAAGCCTTTTTTTAGAAGTTGAGCATGTGATGTCTGATTTTGATTGACCTCAATTTTTTTTGAGTGTGCCAGCGAACGGAACTACGTGTAGTGCTGCTGTTTATACTTAATGACTTGTTATTTATTTCTTTTTCTTTTTTATATTTATTAATAATTTTATCTCTCTCCTTATTACTTACATTTTCTCTTTTTAATTAATAATTTTCTCTCTCCTCATTACTTATATTTTCTCTTTTTATCTTAAATACTAGCATTCAATAAAAAATTTAATTTTTATTATTAAAAAAACACTTAACAATTTATCTCTTTAATTTTTTATTATTATAAATATATATATTTTTTAAATTATTGTACATACCCACTATAAACCTATAAACCGCATTTTAATTATTTCTCCCACTATAAACCGCATTTTAATTATTTCTCCCACTATAAACCGCATTTTAATTATTTCTCTCTTTTAGTAATTTATTTTCTTTTATTTATTAAAAAAATAAAATTTATTTTTAATAATAAAAATGGCTCAAATTAAAATAAATAATAATTAATTAGAAGAATAATATCATGGTGTGCTAGTTGGTTGTTGTAGTTGATTGAACTTAGTTGATTGAGTTTCTAGTTGTTGGGTTTCTTTGCCTAGAATATTCTTTTTGTATGATTGTCCCACATCGGAAGATGATGGGAGTTGGGGAAGTTTCTTAGTGTATAAAAGAAACTCTCCCCTCTTTGGTTCAATGCACCCAATATTTGTTAGTTCTCTTTTGAACTATTCTGAGTATCTGTAATCCGTGTTAACGATTATAGTGAAATATTTTTTCAGTGGCTCTGCCCGTGGATTAGTCAGCAATTTTGCTGGATACCACGTTAAATCGGGTGTCGTTTTCATTCTGTCTTTTACTATTATTATCATTGTTCTTGCATCCGTTATAACAAACTGGTATCAGAGCAGGGTTGTTCAGATCCGCTCAGGCAAGAACGATGGTTGAATGTAAAAGTTTTGAAAGCCGACAAGTTTACTGGGAGGAATAGTTTCAGTTTGTGGCAGATCAAGGTCCGGGCATTGTTGAAACAACACGGCCTATGGGCTCCCTTGATGAAGCCTACACCTGTCCCGCCACCTGCTGATATAAAGTTTTTGGAAGAAAATGCACACTCAACATTGCTCTTGGCTTTGGCAGACGATATCATTACTGAGGTGGCTGAGGAGGAAACCGCTGCTAGTTTGTGGTCTAAGCTGGAGACTTTATACATGAAGAAGAGCTTAACCAACAAGTTGCTTTTGAAGCAACGTCTGTTCAGTCTGCGTATGCAAGAAGGTACACCTCTTAGAGACCATCTAGATCAATTAAATGCAATATTATTAGATCTGTGTAATATTGATATTAAGATAGATGATAAGGATGCTGCCTTGATTTTGTTAGTTTCTTTACCAATATCATATGAAAACTTTAGGGAGTCTTTCATTAGTGGTAAAGATTCATTGCTTTAGAAGAAGTTAGATCTGCCCTTCACAGTAGAGAATTGCGACATATTTGTAGTGGCACTGTTTCGGATAGTCAGGTTGTTGGGCTAATTGCAAATAACCATCAGGGATATGGTAAACCGGGGAAAAAGAAGTTCCCAAGAAACCAGTCAGTAGGGGTTCGAAACCAACAGATGTGTGCAATTACTGTAAGGAAAATGGACATTGGAAGAATGAATGTCCAAAGAAGAGACAAAGTCAACATGAGAAGGCACCAGGTACTGTTGCAGTTGCTGAAGATGGTACAAATTCCGAAGAGGATTTGGCCTTAGTTGTTGATGGTCACACACATTACACTGATGTGTGGGTTCTGGATTCTGGAGCATCTTCTGATAGGAGGGTTATTCTGAGTAAGAATGTTGTCTTTGATGAAAATTTCATGCTTAACCCAACTGTGAAGTTCACCATTCCGGTAGATTGTGGTGTCGAGAAACGTGGTCATGGGAAATGATGCCATATGTAAAACGGTGGGTATTGGGACTATCAAAATTCTGACTGATGATGGTAAGATACGGACCCTAACTGACGTTCGACATGTTCCTCAACTGAAGAAGAACTTAATATCTTTAGGCATTTTAGATGCTAAAGGTTTCAAGTTTAGCGGTGAAGAAGGAACATTGTGCATCAGTAAAGGTTCAAAAATAATACTGAAAGGTATTAAACAGAATACCTTGTATATACTACAAGGTAAGACGCTGACAAGTTCCGCTGCGGTCGCATCCAAATCTGTGAATCGGCACCCTGATGTAACCAAGTTGTGGCATATGCGACTTGGACAAATGGGGGAGAGGGGGATGCAAATTTTGTCCAAACGAGATCTTCTATCTGGCCACAAGGTTACCAACCTTGAGTTGTGTGAACACTGCATTTTCGGGAAAAAAACATCGCCGTAAGTTCAGTAAGGGAGTTCACAAAACTAAGGGCACACTAGATTATATTCACTCTGATTGTTGGGGTCTTGCTCAAGTTGAAGGTATAGGAGGTTATAGCTATTTTGTAACATTCATAGATGATTACTCAAGGATGACCTGGTTGTATCTTCTAAGACATAAGAGCGAGGTATTTAAGTCCTTCAAACATTGGAAGGCACTGGTGGAGAATCAAACTGGAAAGAAGGTTAAGAGGCTGCGAACAAATAATGGACTTGAATTCTGTTCATCTGAGTTTAATGAGTTCTGCAGGGATATGGGGATTGCAAGACATCACACTGTCCGAGGTACACCACAGCAGAATGGTATAGCAGAAAGGGTGAATCAATCAATGTTAGAAGCTGTTGATTGCCCTTGAAGGGGCAAGGCCTGAGGCAGAGCAAGTCACATCTGGGCATTCAGTGTAATGCATCTGTTTTGTTTATTTAAGCATTTAGTGTAATGCATCTGTTTTGTTTATCTGGGCATTCAGTGTAATGCATCTGGCACATCTGGTATTTAAAGTACATCTGGCACATCTGGTATTTAAAGTACATCTGGTGCATCTGGCTATCTGGGAAAATATATCTGGGCATTTAGTGTAATGAATCTGGCACATCTGATATTTAAAGTAAATCTGGTGCATCTGACTATCTGGGAAAATATTCAAGTCAAGGTGGAGATTTGTTGGGTTTCTTTGCCTAGAATATTCTTTTTGTATAATTGTCCCACATCGGAAGATGATGGGAGTTGGGGAAGTTTCTTAGTGTATAAAAGAAACTCTCCCCTCCTCTTTGGTTCAATGCACCCAATATTTGTTAGTTCTCTTTTGAACTATTCTGAGTATCTGTAATCCGTGTTAACGATTATAGTGAAATATTTTTCAGTGGCTCTGCCCGTGGATTAGTCAGCAATTTTGCTGGATACCACGTTAAATCGGGTGTCGTTTTCATTCTGTCTTTTACTATTATTATCATTGTTCTTGCATCCGTTATAACACTAGTAAATAGAGATTTTTAAATAGAGAAAAGAAAGAAAAATAACATTTAAGAGTTTAAAAAAGAAAATTAATAATTAAAATGATTAATAATTTTAATTAATTAAAATGTGTTTATAGTGGGCATGTACAATGATTTAAAAAATATATATTTATAATAATAAAAAATTAAAGAGATAAATTATTAAGTGTTTTTTAATAATAAAAATTGAATTTTTTATTGAAATTCGTTATATTTAAGATAAAGAGAGAAAATGTAAGTAATGAGAAGAGAGAAAAAATTATTAATGAATATAAAAGGAAAAATAAATAAATACGAGTCATCAAGTTTAATTAGCACTTCATGTCGTTTGCTGGAACCATTTCTTGTTCTACTCACCTTTCAAACAAATTTTCCCAAACTACTCACATTTTCATTCAAATTCCCAAACTACCCACATTTCTCTCTCTAAATCATTAATCAACCTTTTAATTACACATCTTTCACATTAAATTCATTAATTACTTTATTTTATAAATAAAAATATATATATATATTTTAATATATATAATTAAAATTAAACATTATAAATATTATAAACTAAAATAAAATATTATACACTAAAATAAATTAATTTACATAAAGTTTTAATATTATATTATTTATTAAAATAAAATAATATATATATTATATAAATATTAAAATAATACATATATTACATAAATATTAAAATAACACGTATATTTTAAAGTTTATTGTAATTTATTTTATTTTAAGGTTTTTTAAATTAATATTTTTATAAATATTTTAAGATTTAGGTAATTTATTTTAAGATTTAGTTTATTTTATTTTATTTAAGGTTTATGTTATTTATTTAATTTTAGTTTATAATATTTATTTTGATATTTAATTTAGTATGTTTAGTTTTAATTATATATATTATATTTATAAAATTAAGTAGAAATAAAATATATGTGTTGTTTTAATATTTAATGTAATATATGTGTTATTTTAATATTTATATAATATAATATATTTTATTTTAATATATAATATTAAAGGTGTAGGTAATAATTTTTGTTTTAGTTTATAATATTTATTTGTATTATTTAATTTATAATGCTTATTTTTAATTATATATATCATAATTATAAAATTAAGTAAACATAAAATATATGTGTTATTTTAATATTTATGTAATATATTTTATTTAATATATATTATTAATTTTAATTATATATATTTGTATTTATAAAATAAAGTAATTAGTGAATTTAATGTGGAAGATGGGTAATTAAAAAGTTGATTAATGATTTAGAGAGAGAAAAATTGGTAATTTGGGAATGTGAATGAAAATGTGGATAGTTTGAGAAAAATTGTTTGAAAGGTGGGTAGAACACCCCATTTACTACAAATTTTTACCTCCCCTATCATTACTTTTTTTCATATAGGTTCAACCATTCTAAAACTTGTTTGGTTTGGGTGTTTATGTTTTGTTTGATTTTTTTATTTCTCAAAAATAATTTAAAATTATTATTATTAAATATTTTTATTTAAATTGGGATATATAAATATTAGGTGTTTAAAATATATATTGAGAAAATAAATTAGGAAATATATTTTTTTAATTAGGATAATAGTTATAATTATTTTTAATATATATAAATAAATAAATATGTAATATTATATATATAAATGTAAATATTTATATATATATATATATATATTATATATATATATGGTAATTATAAATATAAATATTATATATATAAATATATATATATATATATTAATTAGTGTTCTAACCAACAAATTCATGATATATAAATACAAATAATTGTTTCTCCATAATCACCCAACTAATCAAAGAACAATAATATATATCAACTATGTCTTTCTAGCTCCAAATTGCTACGTTTTTATCGCCTCTTCCTCCGCAACAAGAAGTCCACCAGTCAATTCATCAACAACTTTGATCCAAAATGTTTGCTCCAAAACTCAAAACCCTACCCTTTGCAATATATTGAATTCTAATCCTCGAAGTGCAAAAGCTGATCTGAAATCTTGCAATATTTGTGATCGCGTCTCTTTACAAAAACGCATATAACACCGAGACCAAAGATCAACTGCAATCGTGTGATACGTCTTACAAGAGTGCAATGATTAATCTCAATAAGGCGGATGCAACTCTAAAGTCATGTGATAAGTAAATATATATAGTGATCTAATATCGATTATAGATGGAGTTAAGTAATGTGATAAGTAAATATATATATATATATATAGTGATCTAATATCGGTTATAAATGGAGTTAAGTCATGTGACGATGTATATGACAGTCCACCGGTCATTCCTCCTATCATTGAAGAAATTAACAAGAATTTTGAGGACATTGTTAATATTATTTTCGCAATAAGTAAACTTTTGTAACTGAATTAAACACAAATTTTCTATATTATAATATAGATCTCTAATAAATTTTATTTCACCCATATTTTATTGTATTGATTTTATGAAGTTAAATTGGATTGTCAATTTTATTTGAAACATTATAATTTTAATTCAAATTATAGGAAAATCCAACATTAATATTTTGTAGTCAATTGCTATTGCTTGCTAGTTATAAAAGCATGAATGAGAATTTGAAATATTAAATAAGAGGAGATAAAACATGGATGACTTTAAGTTTTAACCCATTGAAGATCTCCAATTATAAGAGGAGATAAAAAAAATTATCCCTTTAGCTACAATTATTTCTCTTAAAATTACTTGTGACTTGACTTTTATTGATTTTTAAAAATAAATTGACAACTTATTTTAAAATAAATATTTTTTTAATTAATTATATTTAATTAATTTAAACTAAATGATTTCTAAAGAATCAAATTAGGATTTGATCGTCGTAAATTTTCGAATTATTTAAAATTTAACCACAAAATTAATTTTAATTAATTATAAAAAGGAATTAGTGACATTTTTTAAATAATGTTTTATTTTACGGAACAAAGGGATTTTAAAAATAAATCTTTTTGGTTTTTTTTTTTATTTTTTTTTATTTTATAGATGTTGGGCCTATCTGATGCTGGTCTGACCCTGCCTGAAATTTTTATATAGGTTCAGCCATTAAGACTAAGCCTTGTTTGGTTTGGGTGCTTATGTTTTGTTTGATTTTTTTATTTCTCAAAAATAATTTAAAATTATTACTATTATATATTTTTATTTAAATTGAGGTATATAAATATTAGGGACTAAGCCTTGTTTGGTTTGGGTGCTTATGTTTTGTTTGATTTTTTTATTTCTCAAAAATAATTTAAAATTATTACTATTATATATTTTTATTTAAATTGAGGTATATAAATATTAGGTGTTTAAAATATATATTGAGAAAATAAATTAAGAGATTTTTTTTTAATTATTTTTATTATATATATATATATATATAAATATTATATATATATATATATATATATATATATATTATGTATAAATGGTATAATGTATATTATATCCATATATAAAGATAAAATATATATGGTAGAATATAATATATATATATATATATATATATATATATATATATATATATATATATATTAGTGTTCTAATCGATAAATTCATTATATAAATGTAAGATTATTTTTTCTTCATAAACACCCAACTAATCAAAGAACAATAATATATATCAATTACGTCTTTCTCTTGTAGCACCAAATTGCTAGTCTTTCTCTTCGCGATTTATTACGTTCTTATCGCCTCTTCTTCTGCAATAAGAGGTCCACGAGTGAATTCATCAACAACTTGGATCCAAAATGTTTGCTCCAAAACTCAGAACCCTACTCTTTGCAATGATATATTGAATTCTGATACTCGAAGTGCACAAGCTGATTTGAAAAGTCTGGTTCAAATACTTATTGATAAGACATATGCTAAGGGAAATCTTGCAATATCTGTGATCGCATCTCTTTACAAAAACGCAATTTACAAAAACGCAAGTAACACTGAGACCAAAGATTAACTGCAATCGTGTGATACGTCTTACAAAGGTGCAATGATCAATCTCAATAAGGCGGATGCAGCTCTAAAGTCATGTGATAGGGAAATATATAGTGATCTAATATCCGTTTTAGATGGAGTTAAGTCATGTGATGATGTATACGACGGTCCACCGGTCATTCCTCCTATCCTTGAAGAAGCTAATCAGAACTTTGAGGACATTGTTAACATTATTTTTGCAATAAGTAAACTTTTGTGAATGAATTAAACATAAATTTTCTATATTATAATATAGATCTCTAATAAATTTTGTTTCACTCATGTTTTATTGCATTGATTTTATGAAGTTGAATTGGATTGTCAATTTTATTTGAAACATTATAATTTCAATTCAAATTATAGGAAAATTCAACATTAATATATTGTAGTCAATTGCTAGTTATAAAAGCATGAATGAGAATTTGAAATATTAAATAAGAGGAGATAAAATATGGATGACTTTAAGTTTTAACCTATTGAAGACCTCCAATTATAACACATCATCCATTAACTATGTATATAAGGCATCAAAAAAATTGAACTAAGAATTGATCTGAAATTTTGGATAACAACAAGCTTTGTATTCTTAAACTAACGATATTTAAAAAAACTAGTTTGGTTCATAAAATTTAGAAAAGAACTCAAATTATGTTATTGTCGTCGACTAACTAAAGTTCATTCTCTCTATATTTATAACACATCTCTTATAAATGTTTTTGACAATTAAACTATTTTAATGAATTTCTAAGAAATAATAATATTTGTAAGGAGATCAGATCATGACATATGACATGTGATGATTTACTAATAAATAAATAATTCAACTGAGTTCTTTTCTTGACAATTATTTAAAATTGAATTTTGAAATTAATTTCAAATAATTTAAAAAAATTGTTAAGAATTAGTGACATTTTTTAAATAATATTTTATTTTAAAAGAATATTTTTAAGACGTAAACCGATGTTAAAATTTTCGAATAAAAATTTTGCACGAAAATCAATACAAAAGGATTTATATCAAATGCTTTCTTTGGAGCCTTTTTTAGATGTTGGGTATATTTTGTTTTTTATGTTGGGTCTTGGAGTTTTGTTTGGTTTGATCAAATGACTTTGTATTTTGTTTGATTTTTTATATCTCATAAATAATTTAAAATTATTATTATTTTATATTTTTTATTTAAATTGGAGTATATAAATATTATGTGTTTACAAATATATAAATATATACAATAGACTTTCTGTAAAATAATAACGTCGGACCAACTCAAAATTATTATATTATCGAAATATTATTTAATCGATAAAGTAATAATTTATTATTTTACATGTATAATAATAAATTACATTCAAAATTCAAATTCTATATATTGGGGTTCATTTATTGTAAAAAAAAAATATTCTTAAAGTCATTTAATATGTATTGTAAATGGTGTAATATCTTATGTTGTAAGATGATTTTTATCTCAAAACAATAATCCAATATCGTGTCAATAAACTAGCGTGGATGACTGGAGTATTGTTTGAAGAATATGTTTAATGGTTCGACAAGAGATGGATGGACGAAAGATTTTATTGGTTATTGACAATTTCCTACCCATCCAAAGGTAATTCAAAGGTTACAAAATGTTGAATTGTTCTTTTTTACCACCCAATACAACTTAAAAAATTCAGCCATGTGATGCAGAAATTATAAGAGCATTTAATATGCATTATCGTTGCAAATTTTGTCGTTCAATTTTAGAGGGTTTTTTTGTTGGATAAACAAATTCAGAGAAGATCATTGTTCTAGATGCAGTCAACATTGCTATTTCAACTTGGATGAACAATGTTAAGAATACCACAATTGCAAATTGTTTTCAACATTGCAAAATTCGTTCGGTAGAAAATGTGATTTCACAGTCTTTAGAAGAAGAAGGCATTAGAGAATTAGGGTCAACAATAAAGGAGTTACAATACCGTAACACAATGAATGTGGATCAACTCTTGCATTATCCGGGTGAAAACGACACGAACGAGATTTTAACTGATGAAGAAATCATTGAAGGTCTTGGAGAAAACAATCAAGATGAAGACAATGAGGATGATAATTGTGTTTTGGAGTCTGTTTCTCGTAAATAAGCAATTCAAGCCGCAATGAAACTTAGTATTTTTCTCCTACAATATGATAGAAGCACTCCATAACTTCATAAAGCTTTATAAAAAAGTGAAGAAAGAGATTCTAATGAATATAAATTTTTATACAAAACAGACAACGATTGACTCATATTTCATTAAGGCACCCTGAATTATTTAAAAAATAGTATATTATTATTACTTTATATATCGGTTGGGACCTATATGCGTCAAAAAATTATATTACTTAATAAATTTATTTAAATTATTGCTTTAGCTATTCGGCTCGAGTTGGGACGGTAATAACTTTATCGAGGTTATAACTTTATCGAGGTTATAATTTTATCGAATATTATTTTATCGAGAGTTTACTGTCATCCCTAATTATGAATTTATCAGTAAAATCAAACAGCGAATCTACATATCTCAATAAATTTATTTACTTTTTAAAATAAATTTGTGGTTCAAATATTAAAAAAAAATATGACTATAGATTTGTTTATTTTTTTAAATTATTTTGTTTTTATTTAATTATAAAAACTTAAATTTTGAAAATTAAACTAAAATTTAATTAAAATTTAATATTATTTGATATTAATAATATATACCGAAATCGCAATATACAGTTAATATTGCGATTACCAACCCTTAACCCGATATATGACCGACCTATTAGATAAATGTAATTGGTCAATCAATGTTCAGGGTTTGACAAATACCCATCTTTCCGACCCGAGAATAGACAGATTCCAGTAAAAACAAATCCTATCCCCAATATTGGTTTATACCCAAACCCGGTATGTCGGGTCCTGCGGCGGCGGGTATCTGATTATCAATCATTAACATCCTACTTTAGAAAAACCCTTCTCCCTCGATCACAAAGAGAGAGTCTTTGAAGCAAGCGGAGCCGAACTTCTGCTCTCTTTACTTCTTCTCCTCCAAGGCAGAGATGGCGGGGCCGTTGCTTCGCTCCCTCTGGTCTACCACCAAGAAATCTCTCTCTACTTCTGCCTCTCGCTCATGCTCTTTCAATCAATCTTTCTACGGAAACCCACTTGCCTATTCGCGTGCTTTATCCTCCGCCGCTGCTTCGGCTGCAGCTGGGACAGCTCCAAGCAGCTCTCTTGACCCGACCCGTCTTCGGAATGTCGCTGTTATTGCCCACGTCGATCACGGTAAAACCACCCTCATGGACCGTCTTCTTCGCCAGTGCGGTGCTGATATACCCCACGAGCGTGCCCTCGATTCCATCAACTTGGAGCGAGAACGAGGCATCACCATAGCTTCTAAGGTTCGTCTGGTTGTTTTTTAATTAATTCAAAGTTCAGAGTGAGGGTGCTACAATCATTTAAAAAAGTATTATTTTTTACCTTCTTATGATATTGATAGTATGTAATTCGTCTTCTTCAGTTTCCAAAACAATTATGTTTCATTGGCAACTGCTTACTGTCCTTATAGTATTCAATTGCAATGATTTTATGTTTCTTTGTCAGGATGTGGTTATTCCGAATTTTATCAATATTGAAACATATATCATGTATGTGGTTCACAGGTTACAGCTATTTGTTGGAAGGAAAATGAGCTAAACATGGTTGATACACCTGGACACGCCGACTTTGGTGGTGAAGTATGTACAAATCGAAGTATATTTTTATTAGTTGATTTGTTTAATTAATGTCATATATTTCATTTTCAAACAATATGATTCATGAAATTTTTGTTTTTGGAGAGTCCTTATGTTTCTTTTAGAGACTGGGGATTTAAAAAAGTACCCTTTTGCATTTAAAAGGAAGAAAAATACTATATAAAGACAGGTGTACATGTGGAACACATGAAGGAAGGTGTGGCAAGGATTTTGGAACATGCAATAATTTGTTGGTGAAGGGTATAGAAGAAATAGGATAGTGGCTGCAACATATAGAAACTCTTTGGTGCAAATATGAAGTTTGTAAATGCCTAACATGGCGTAAGTAGTACATGATCAATAAAAAATGACCTATAGCAATCTGGTGAATTCTATGTCGACTTGGTCCTACTATGAAAACTAGATAGACTGGTTTGGTCTCATTGTAAGAGCTGTACTTAAAGAGTTGATATAGTATATTAGAATCTTTGTAGTATATTATTAAGAGTTGATATAGTATATTAGAATGTTCATACTTTAAATTCACAAAATCGAGTCTGTACGCTCTATCTCGTTGCATATATGCATTGGTGCAGAATCCTAATGAGGTCTGAAACACCACATATCACTGGATAATCTGTTGCATATTTTTTTTGCCCAAAACAAATATATATCTTTTGCATACTGATGGTTCCTTCTGTCTTTATTGTGTGACCGTAGGTTGAGAGGGTTGTTGGCATGGTGGAGGGAGCAATTCTGGTTGTAGATGCTGGTGAAGGTCCACTCGCACAGACAAAGTTTGTGCTCGCTAAAGCCTTAAGATACGGGCTGCGTCCTCTTCTTCTTCTTAACAAAGTAGACCGACCTGCAGGTCAAATTCTTAACTGAATTCTCACATCATTTTTGTGCTACATCCATCAATGTTTGGTTACTCAAGATTTTGCACACCTTATTTGCAGTTTCTGAGGAAAGGTGCGACGAAGTTGAGAGCCTTGTGTTTGATCTTTTTGCAAATCTTGGTGCCACAGGTGAAATTACCCTTCTACTCTCTTTGATCAGTGTTGGGATTTAAATCATATATAGCAGTTTCCTTTGTATGACCTATGATCATAAAATATTGTCTTCTATTTTTAATATCGTGTATCAGAGGAGCAGCTAGATTTTCCGGTCCTTTATGCTTCTGCTAAAGAAGGATGGGCTTCATCTACCTACACCAAAAGTCCACCTGATGGTGAAAAGAATATGGCACAGTTGCTTGATGCAATTGTAAAACATGTGCCTTCACCAACAGCAAACTTAGAAGCCCCTTTCCAGATGCTGGTTTGTACTAAAATAAACATTACTATATGCCTGTCAGGATGTATTTGTTACTGATTGAACTGTTGCCAGTTTGTAGTTGGACATGTGTACATATCATTCTGAGTCTTGATTTTAAGTGATGGGAAGGCTCTGAATCAGCCTATTCTTTTGGCGTTATAGGCTGAATTGTCTTTTCTCTTGTATCATGTTGATTCTCAAAGTAGGAATTATTTTGTGTTACTAGAACTAAAGATGGTACGAGCTCTTATTGTTCGTGATCATGCTTTATAAGAACCTATTTAAGTACCATGGCCAGCTTAGGAAATTGCTATGTACTGCACTAGGAGCTTGTTAGATGTAGTTTTTTTTTTCTTTTCAAATAATCCTATTTATTTGTAAAAAATCCTTGTTTGATGAAAAATGGATTATTTGGGGTAAATGACTAAAATATCCTTTGTATTTCATATTTTAAAATGATATAAAAAATAAAGTAAGGGTATTTTAATATTTTAGTATATGATTTGATTGTATAAGCAATAATAGATTCCTTCATAAAAAAAGGCTTAGACTTGATGTAGGTAGGCATTTCCCTGAAGGAATCATGAATTCTGAGCATCCTCAACTAGAGCATCCCTGTTCACTGATCTCCATGTATGCTTTATTTTGTTTATGGGAATTGAGATGGATACTTGACTGTTTGTTTCAGGTTTCCATGATGGAAAAAGACTTCTATCTTGGACGGATTTTAACTGGACGTGTTACTTCTGGAGTCCTTTGTATTGGGGACAGAGTGCATGGGATTAAGAAAACAGATACTGGGATTGAGAAAATTGAAGAGGGGAAGGTATGTTTTACGTGACATCTACTCTTGGGTTATTTCTGGTCAGTCATGTTATTCTGATGAAAATATGCTGCATTCTAAATAAATGCTAGTAATTGTAGATCTCTTTAGGGTTCTTTCTATATATGTACACAAATGTGAATATTTTTAACTAAAATGGACTTGAATTTGGGATCCATAATTTGTAATCAGAATTTCTTTCTTGGGTTCAAATTTGATTTTTGAGGTTACAGGGTTCTTATTGTTAGTAGTTGTTCTTGTCATGTAGGTTGTGAAATTGATGAAAAAGAAGGGTACACACATGGTGCTGATTGATAGTGCTGGTGCTGGAGACATAATATCAATGGCCGGGTTGGGAAAACCATCAATAGGACATACTGTGGCAAATGTGGAGGTATACTAATTTTCTGAACTTTAGGGAACCAAATAATGAACGGTTATCCTACATATTTTGTTTTTTTTATATTAATTTTCTTTATATATAGTATCAATAATGTAGAACCCTTTATTGTGACATTTTTATGCCTGTGTTTTTAATCAAGCAAAATGCTCACTTAAAGATGTTTTTCCATGTTGTATGCTGTGAGTTGTTAATTTGTAAGTAATTCATGCTTATGCAAATATGATCTCTCCTCTTGGAAGTTGTTTTTTCCCTGGACAAGTTATAGGTCATATGGTATAAAGAACTGCTTTTTGTTTGCATTTCTCTGATTCCTCTTTAAACACTTTCTAGGTAACAACTGCACTTCCCACTGCAGAATTGGATCCCCCAACAATTTCCATGACTTTTGGTGTCAATGACTCTCCTCTTGCTGGTCGGGATGGCACTCATGTAAGTCTTAGCATTTTTTTTAGTTTGCACCGTGTTGTCGGTTCATTCAATGTGACAAAAGAATACATGAAAAAGGAATCATATCCATTTTAATTTCTTTCTATGTTGTTTGAGGGTGTGTTAATCATCGCATGCTAAATAAACCCTTCATTACCACGACTTATTCATAGTTGACCGGTGGGAAGATTGGTGATCGACTTATGGCTGAAGCAGAAACGAATCTTGCTATAAACGTGCTTCCAGGTATGGGAGAATCATATGAAGTCCAGGGGAGAGGAGAGCTTCAACTAGGTAAGCTTTTCCTAATCTCACAAACCAGCCTATGCTCAGTTTCTTTCTCAAGCTGATTGGAAACATTGGACCTCTCACCGATTAACTGATTTAAGCTAATTGGTAACATTGCATTGTTATTAATATGTGCTAAACATTTTTGTTCACTTTTCTTGTGGATACACTAGGTATCTTGATTGAGAATATGAGACGCGAAGGATTCGAGTTGTCGGTATCACCACCCAGAGTCATGTATGTTTTTCATTCTCCTTCGATTTTTTTTTTCCTTTTCTATTTGTTGTATGCCTGACAAGAGCAAATATATATCTTCTCTCTATATAATTGATCTCTTTATAATTCGTATCCTCAAGAAAGAGAAGCCGTGTATAATCTTTTGCAGCTTTTAGGGATTTTATGTGCAAGCTTTCTTTACTTTTGCCCTGTTAGGTATAAGATGGAGGGTGGTGCCAAATTGGAGCCAATAGAAGAAGTGACCATTGAGGTTGGGTTTTGAGTTTTTCATTGGATCTACTTAAGCTATTACTGGTTCTAACTCTCATGGTGATATATCAGGTTAATGAGGAGCATGTGGGATTGGTAATGGAAGCACTGTCCCATAGGAAAGGCGACGTAACGGACATGGGTCCTGTCCCTGGACATGCCGGTAGAGTTAAAATGTTGTTGAGTTGTCCTTCAAGGTTTGTCAGATATTAGTATAAGTGTCTTGATAAAAATTATACAATGTTTTCCAGTTAAGCAAATGTATAATTTGGCTATTTCTTTCTGGAATTATAGGGGATTAGTTGGTTACCGGAGTGTGTTCAGCAGTGATACCCGTGGCACTGGGTTTATGCACCGCGCTTTCTCGGGTAAGTTTTTTCATGTGATAAGATTCTCCTTCATCTTCAATTTTTCTTTCTATGTTTCAGGAGTATGAATTTTCCGTAGGCATACATTTTCAGTAATTTTATACCTGGTTGAGTTAGATTATGCTAGAACAATCATCTGACATATTTTTATGTAACTATTTTACAGGATATGAAAAGTATAGAGGTCCTCTTGGGCATGTTAGGAAGGGAGTACTGGTATGTATAAATGTGTCCTTGATTTTTGTTTTTCCTTTTTTCTAAAAATTGCATTTAAATGGTGGAACAGGTGTCAATGGGGCTTGGGACAACCACAGTTTATTCGCTTATGAGTTTAGAGCCCCGTGGAACTCTCTTTGTCACCGCTGGGATGGAGGTAATATGAATATATTTTTTTGTTACTTATGGAAGGATTTGTGTTTAATTTTTGGTGGGTGGATATACATGCATACAGGCATATGATGGCATGATTATTGGAGAACATTCACGAGATTCGGATCTGGACGTAAGATGCTGTCTTCCCATTTCTGAGTCAATTTTGGTTTAGTTATTAGTATCTTATTGTGCCTAACCCAACTCATCAAGGATGGTATTATTTTCTTTTGTTACAGGTGAACCCAGTGCGAGCCAAAGAACTTACCAACATTCGGTCTGCTTGCAAGGATGAGACTGTGAAACTGTCCCCACCTCGTCTTGTACGTTTTTCTTTTTGGTAGTTTTCATTCACTTTACATGTGTTTTTTTAATCTTTAATGAAATCACCACCTTTCTTGGCTACAGATGACTCTTGAAGAAGCAATAGGATATGTTGCCTCGGATGAACTCATTGAGGTAATATACATATTTATGTTCTGAATTTTTGTTACTCCCTTTTGCTCATCCTTTTAACTATATTATAGGTTACTCCAAAATCAATTCGGTTAAGGAAGAGGTATCTGGATGTCAACAAGCGAAAAACAATGAGCAAAAGGCCCAAAGAGTAAAGAGAAATTCATCACGCAATTTTGTTGGTAAAATCTTGGAGATTGTTTTATTTTGAGTTGTATACTCTCAATTTAAATACCAGATGATCAAAGTGAAATTACCTTTGTCAGTTTTCTTTATTATTTATGCCAGGAAGGCCAAACATTGTAACATTTACATTAGTAATAGCAATAGTTAAGATATGACAGATCGAAAAAGCCGAAGAACAAAAATGTAGATGAATAAGATGCAGCTGCCCATCCAGGTTTTAAACTGTGGTATTTGAATACGACATGATTGCTTCATTTATAGATTCTTTTTTTGTGTGGCTTTTTTGGTTTGAAGACCTAAATAAATGTTTTGCTAAATGTTCTTTGAATATCTAATGATTGTAGGCAGTGCTAATATTGAATGGGATCTATATTGAATTATTAAAATGAGCTTTCATTTTTTGTTGTTAATACAAATATGTCTTCTTTTATGGGTCACATCAATTAACCCAAATCATCTGTGTACATGTCATGAAAACATATAAGTTTTTATTTTGATTGATGAGATATGTAAGGGCAACAAAGTGATTTTTAATTTGGAGTAATTATATTTAGACATTTTCCTTCAATTTTTAAAATAAAACTAACTTAAATTTTTATGTAATACAATGAAATTTTACTATTTGTTAGTTCAAATTTAAGCAGTGATTTGTATCTCTCTATTAGTTTATCTATTATTAATCTGTATTCCGTTTCAAAAATATTTAATAAATAACATGTATATATATATAAACAAATAATCTTAACTCATTTAAATAACTTTAAAAAATAATATAATAAAAATAAATTTTAGAAAATAATATATTCTGATAAATAGAATTTATTTAAAAATAATATATAATATAAATTACTAATTTTAAAATTATAAAAAAAAAATTGATTTTTTTGTTAATGTTTTTTATAATTATATAAAAATACGATATAAAAATTTATTTTAAATATAGATATTTTTTAATTTTGAAATGTTTTTAATATAAATAAATAAAAACATTTAAAATTCAAAATATTTTTCGTAATAATAAAATGGATGAAAATTAATATAAATTATTAATTAATTATATAAAATATTTCTAAGAAATATATTTAAAAAAAATTTAAATCATATATTAATAAAATATATAATAAATTTAAAATCTAATATTTATTCAATAAATTAAAATTAATTAATTAAAAAATAATTTATAAATATAAATTTGTAAATATTTAAAAATTATGAATAATAATAATTGATAAAAACAATTAGTAAGAATAATTATTTTTCAAATTAAAAAAATAAGTTGATTTAAAAAATTAATAATTAATTTTTAATCAAAATATAATAAAATTAATAATTAATTTCGAATTTAATAATGATATAATTTTTTTTATAACTTTATTAAATAAATTATAATTTAAAGATAAAAAGTTGATATATTAGATAGATCTAATTTTACGTTATAAATTATCAAACTTATTAAATTATATATAGAAAATTATAAACTAAATCAATAAATTGATATTTATTAATTTTCAATATAATAATAAGTTTATATTTATTTCAAAAAATTATTATTTTTTAAATATTTTAATTTATTTATTTTTCAAATATTTTATAAAACCGAATATATAAATAAATATTTTAAACCAAAAACATATAAAATAAAGAAAATAAAAATATTTTTTTTTTATAAATATAAATAAATTTTTAAAACATATTACAATTTGAAATAATATAATAAATAGTACAATTTAAAATTAATATTAATAATAAATTTTGTTTAATTATTTGTTTTACAAAATAATATTTAAATACATTAAAAAATTATTTTTTATAAAAGAAAATTAAAATAAGAAACAAATAAACTTTAAAATCTTTTTTAACAAATATAATAATAATATATAAATAAACAATTTAAGTTTTATTTTACAACAATTTAAGAAAAAATAAGATTTATAAAAAAAGAGAAATAATGTATATACAAAATATAAAATATATGATTACATTAAAAATATATTAAATATAATATTTTAAAATTAAAATTAAAATAATATTTTATTATATAAAAAGATGTTTAGAAAATATAATATTTATGTTTTTTTTTATTTGAAATTATTTTTTTATTATATAAAAATGGTGTATATAGAATTAAATTAAATATAAATTTACATATATATATCAAATATAAAAAATAAATAATAAAAATATGTTTTTAATAAAAAAATATTTTATATATTTAAAATTAAATTATTTGACATTAATAAATATATATATATATATATATATAAATATATATATATATATAAATATATATATATATATATATATATATATATATATATATATATATATATATGTAAATTTATAATAAATATATATTTAATAAAATAAAATATTTATATACAAATTTATAATACATATATCCAAATTTATAATATATATATATATATATATATATATATATAAAATCCATGACTTCATAATTAATATATAATATTAATACAATTTTATTTTTTAATTAAAAATATTAAAGTATTTTAATTATATATTTATAAATTATGTAAATTTAAATATTATAAAATATTTTAATAAGTTATTATAACTTATTTTCTTTAATTAAATAACAAATTACCACAATTCAAATAAAATAAATTGATACATTAATTATTAAATTTATTTTATTTTATTATATTATTACTTAATTTTACATTTATATAAATAAATTAAGATTAAATATATTATTATTAATATATATACACATAATTTAAAATATATTTATTAATTATATATGTATATATATAATTTATATTTAATAGTATACAAATTTTTTATTATAAAACATATTTAAATATATTCAAAACAATATTTTTAAATTAAAATTAAATAAAATTAAGAAGTAAATAAACTATAAAATATTTATTTACAAATATAATTAAAATATATATTTATAAACATTTTATGTTTTATTTAAAAATATTCTAAATAAAAATAATATTTATAAAAAAATTAAAGCAATAGATTATTTTTTTAAAATATTATAGTTTTTAGAAATTATATTTTATTTTTAAATACTTATAAAGTTTATAGTAGATTTTTTTTAAATATATTATTTATAAATAATAATAATTTTTTTTACTAATAATAAATATAATAAAATATAATATAATTAAATATAATAATATAAATAATATTTCAAAATATAAAATATTATAATTACTTTAATAAAATAAAAAAAATGTTTAAATAATATTTTTTTATATATATTATTCTTAAATAAAATTTATTAAAATATTAAATCAAATATTGAAATGGGTTATAATTTTTTTAATAATTTTATATATATTTGATTAATATTTTTATATATAAAAAAATAAAAATAAAAATTAAATTTTATTAAGAAAATAATAATTAGTTATTATTAAAATTTTAAAAATTTGTTTAAATTTAATTTTAATATAAAAATTAAATATTGTACTTTAATATAACAAATATCTTTTTATTTATAACTTTAATTTAAATTTAATTGAAAATTGAAATCTATATACATAAATTAGGAATATGGTATACATTAAAATTATTAAATGAATATATAGTATTTTAAGCATTTAAATAAAATATTTAATTATTAAGTATTTAAAAATTAAAACTAAATTATAATAATTTAATTCCATTAATAAAATGCAAAATTTAAATTTTGGTATAATATTATTAAATATAAATATTAATAATAAATACAAAATTCTGTTTTATATAAAATAAAATATTTATTAATTTTAAATTAGAGAAAAAATATTTATATTGATATTAAAATTTTTTTATAGATTATTAAAAAATAATAGTTTAAGTATTTAAATTATATTTTTTTAATAATAAAATTTCTATTTAAAAAATAAAAATATATTTTTTTTATAAGTTTTATAAAAATATTTTTTTTATAAGTTTTATAAAATTTAAATTTTGATGTATAAATAGTGTGTACAAAATCTTGCAAATATATATATTTTTTATAAAATTCAGAATTTTTATATTTATTTTAATGTTTGCAAATTTACATTTGCGGCCTCCCACTTTAACCTCTCTAAATAGGGAAATTTGATCAAATAATTCTTATAGAGTTATTTTTTAAAAATAACTTGTCTCTAATCTTATTTGTAAAAATAACTTTATCCCCGACAAAAGACCAAACTACCCTTAGTAACTTATTATTTCTCTTCTTCTCTTTTACTATCTTCTTTCTCTCTTCTTCTCCCTTAGCGCAACCTCAACGAGTATGTTATCCCTTCTACGTCTCTATTATCCTCCGACGACACGTCTATCCCAAGCAAAACAACTCCGGACGTTTACTTCTACTTTCCATCCCAACGTTTGCTATCCCCCGACGACTGTAGCATCTACGCAGAACTGTAGCCCCTAACAACTCCATTAAACTAGATTTCCAACAAACGTCGATGGATAAGTTAGATATTGATTTATTATAGCTGAAAACACTTGTTATTCATCAATTGGTATCGTAAAGTGCATCGTGTGTCGGGGCAAGATGCATCTTGCGTCGACGCAAATTGCATATTGCCCCAACGCAAATTGCAAATTGCATCTTGCGCCGTCATTTCATCAAATTTCCCCAATTATTTGGTTTATCATCTATTTGTTTCATCAAGGGTATGTATGAATGCGTTGTAGAAAAGGCTTTAGGTTGAGAAAAAAGACTTGTGTTCAAGAGTTTTATGTAACAACGCCAAACTTGTCATAAAGAATTCTTATACGAATTTTATGTTTCTCTATTTTGTAGGAACAGGGCCGACCCATTGACTGTGCAAGATGTGCAAACAAAAAATGTAGGGCCACCAAAAAATTATATACATACATATTAACAAAATTAACAAATCGTTGTAGTATAGTGGTAAATATTCCCGTTTGTCACGCGGGTGACCCGGGTTTGATCTCACTAAAAGAAATACACGTCGCCGACATCGACATTAATACTTTCTTATTATTTACACCTAAATTAGTGTATTAATAACCAATTCATAACTAAGACTACAAAAATGAACATCATAAAAAATCTAAACAAATATCAACATATTAAATCCAAAGTAGAAAATCTCAAATCTTCGATATTTATTTTTTCTTTCATCATTTTTAATCATTTTATTTTTATATTGTCAGTAAACAATTGCAGTCTGAAAATATGCGGATTGATGTAGCAATGGATAGTGTGAAGACACTTATTGCATTCTTTAGAGAGTACATAGAAGTAGGGTTTGAGAATGCGTTGAATTGTGCCAAAGAAATTGTTGTTGAATTGTATATTGATCTAGTGTTTCCAGAGAAGAAAAGGAAAAGAAAAGTTCTTAAGAAAAAATATTTTGATGAGATTGACTCTGAAAATCAGCCATCTGAACCACCTATCGAAGAATCAAGTCAAGAATCTTTCAGAATTCATTACTCTTTATACATAATTGATGAAGCAATCGGTTCATTGGAGAAAAGGTTTGAGCAATATGAGGAGACATTTGGGTTCTTATTTACGGCAGAGAAGCTAAAGTCCTTAGATTCTGTTAACCTAAAAAGAAGCTAAAATCCTTGAATTCTTATTTATGGTGATGATTTATTAAATGAATTGGGACTATTACAAAAACATTTACCAAATGAGCTTGATTCAACTAGTGCAATCCTAAATTTCTTGAAAAGAGCTAATTGTTATCCTACTAGTTGTCTTGCATATATAATTATGTTAACAGTTCCAGTGATAGTAGCATCAGTTGAAAGAAGCTTTTCAAAGCTAAAAATATTGAAATCTTACTTGCGTTCGACCATGTCACAAGAAAGACTAAATGCTTTGGTTTTAATTTCTATTGAACATGAGTTCTTGAAAAAGCTTGACTATGATAGGTTAATTGATGATTTCGCATCTAAGAGTGCAAGAAGATCAATTTTCAGAAAATAGTATTGCATTGACTGATTCAAATTGGTAAAATTCTAGTAGAATTGTATTGCATGTCGTGTCTTTGTAATAGATTTCAGACTTTTGGTCATTCCTTTTGAAGACAATGTAACAAGAGCATTTGTTATTGAAGTAAATTCAATAAGCTTTACCATAAAATTTGCCTTGATTTTTTTTTTTTATGTTTTTGTTGTTGTGATCTTAATTGTTGGTATGCGTAGATATTTATTTATGATATTATGTTTGTAGTTTTGGTGTTTTTCTTTTTTTTGGAGTACTTAGGGCCGCATTTGATATCTTGCACAAGACCTTGAAACATATTGTGTCGGCACTGTGTAAGGAGGTAATCAATCTCTTACAAAGCTGCACTTGGTATGAGCTTCTATATATCTATTATTATCAAAAGAGTTAAAATTCATTCAAATAAAATCACAAAACACAAAGACATTTCACTAAACTCTGTCATGTTGTGCTTCATTACAAAACCAATTCAATCATTAATAACAGTTCAAAATTTAAATGAAAAATATGGGACATGATTTTTGGACTTACAAAACCAATTCAATCATTAATAACAGTTGAAAATTTAAATGAAAAATATGGGACATGATTTTTGGACTTGGCTTGGGGTATGATGGATGAATGGGATAAATGTTGTCCAACATCCAAACTTGGCACACTATTTATAAGTTATCTTTTAGAGGTTATTTTGGGGTTATCTTCTCTAGTTCAAAGGCAAGCAAGTCAAGCTTAATATTCTTGACAGCCAATACTTTCATCCTTGTCATACTAATGCAGAATTACCGATACTCGCCATTGTTCAAACAGATTGGAATTGCAAATTCTATGGAATAAAAGACGACTAACAAGTTGGGCCACCTATGAGCATTTGGCATAAGTTAAACTACCTACCTCCCTGAAGGGAAGAGAACCCTTATCAAAGGGTGACACAGATTCTTGTTTATTTATTTGTTTGGTTAACCTGTCAATTGCGGTTTACTGTTTTGGTTAACATTTGAGAATTTTGGCATATTTTCGTATGTAATTTTGATATATTTTTTAAAAACTTTTTTAACATATTAAATGATCGAAATCCACATCTTTGTTTGGAATTTGGATAAAAATGATACAACTCATATACAAAAAATGTTTGTTTTCCTGCCCATTTTGTTTATACATTTTCAAGTTCTTCACCATTATTCGAAATTGGATTAATTTCTTCTTTGGGTTGTTCACTCAAGTTTGCTTATTTGTTGGGTCTTCTTTTATTGTGAAGTATTGATTTTGTGCTTGTTTGATTATGAATAAGAGTTGCCTACAACCCCTAATTCAAGCCAACATTAATTATGATTTAGTTGTTGAAATCATCTTTAAGCTCTACATTTTTCTTTTTGTTGTTCATGTTATGTTGCATTGTTTTTTCATGTTTATAAAACACTCATAGTTTGTGTGTTTGGTTTTGATGATACTAGTGTTTTTCTTCGACCCCTTACATATTTACTATTTGTGTGTTGTGGCCCTTGTTGGTGGCCATGGATCTTCATTTACTAGAATCTTGAGTAAACTCAAGACTATTAGTAGACAGTAGAGCGGTTAGACGGGCCAACCCATGGCGGGACGGGCCTACTCACCAAAACCCATCATTTGACGGGTCGACGGCGGGCCGACCCACAATCCTGGCGGGCTAAAAATCCCCAACCCAACCCAAGGTGGGTTGCGGGTTAAGCGGGCCAGCCTGCGGGTTGTCTCACTATAAATAAAAATAAATAAAAATCATTAATAGTTCTAGAAATTATTTATACTGTTTTTTGCATCCATTATATTCAGTTTTTTCTATATTATTAATACCTTTCATTTTCTTAAAATACATTCAAATATTAGAATATTCTCTATACTTTTTAGATGATTCTTCATCATGCTTAGCACTTTCAAATTCATCAACATCCAAATTAATACATTAATTTTGAGAGAAATCAATTTCAAAAATTAATCTGTTATTTAACAGAATATTAAGTTTCAGACTTTCAGTATGAAACTTCTGGAACTAGAACCAAGTTTGAATCCACGAACCCTTGAAAGCGAGAACAAAGAAAAGAAATGCGGAATAAATAAGAAATAAATAAATAGTCGGTGGTCAATGGACGAAATATTGAGTATTGACTGCTGTAGTATAGAACCAACTTTGAATCCACGAACCCTTGAAGACGAGAACGAAGAGAAGAAAGACGGAACAAATAAGTAGTCGGCGGCCGATGAACAAAGTATTAAGTATTGACTACTGCAGTGCTGCCTGGGAGAGAAAAAAAACTAGGACTATGCGGCATATTCCTATAAGGCTATAAATCAGATTACATTTTTTTTGTCAACCCAAGCCCGACCCGCTTAGGCCCGCGACTCGAGCGGACTGACCCTTGTAGGCCCACTTCCAAATGGGTTGCTAATATTTCAACCCAACCCATCTAAATTTTTTGGCGGGGCGGGCCAACCCAAATTGACGACTCTAGTAGACAATAGTAATGCTCACTTGAATTAAATGCATTTTGGGGTCTAAATGTATTGTTCTTTGATAATATATTCGTTTTTTTTGAAAATGTCTACTCCAAAACTGATAACCAAACAATTTTAGAATGAAGATATGTGATATGGTTGTTGTAGCTAAAATCATGAAGGCAACCCTTGTACTTCCTTCTCTAGATCATACATCATATTGGGCCGATGAAAAGTTTATTTTTTTTAATCTTTTCATGATTTTATTTAGGGCTGGCAATTTTGGACACGATACGAAAACACGACCCGGACCGAACACGAAAAAATCAGGTTAGTGTTATGTATTTTTTGTTCAGGTTAAAATTAGGTCGACCTGTTTAACCTGATTAATAAACATGTTAAAATTGTGTCGACCTAACATGACTCAAAATAGACCCGATAACCCGTTTACAAGTTTCTTTTGTTGAGTTTTGTGTTATTCTTTTTTATTCACTCACTTATTTTCTTTTGTAAAATTTTTTATAAGAGAAATTGTGATTTAACTTCATTTTTATTTTGTATTGATGTCATTTTAATTTGAAATAGAACGATGTGAATTAATTATATCGGGTTTGGTTTCAAGTTAAGTTATGTAAATCAGGTCAAACGAGTCAGGTTCAGGTCAAACACAAATAAACAGGTCATGTTCAGGTTATAGATTTTTTACCTGAATTATTAAACAAGTCAGGTTTATATTATAATCGTTGAACCCATTAACCTGCTAACCTGAAATTTACCTAAATTTCCACCCCTAATTTTACTCACACTGATTCTCGACTTGCCGACAATGGACTCCTGGGCTCCATACAAAAGCTCCAGTGTCATTTGAACTACCGAGCACTAAAGTATTCAAAACAAATAAGAGAAGTTGAAGAGTTGAGTCATATATTGATTGATACTGGAATTCAATATGGTTTCCACCTTTTGCATTTTATTCAATGAATACATAAAAGAAACTTATAGATGAGATTATACTTTGAATTTTATAGAGAAACCATTTGCTTAGAATTGTTTATCTATTATATCTATAACTTCTTCCCTTTTTGGTTCATTTGTATTATAGGAGAAAACATATTGTTTCCCTTATTAATAACAAAGATTATGTCCAAATTCTTTTTTCCTATTAGATTCAAGTTATTTGGAGATTTTTTTTATTTAGATTTAATCTAATTAATTAACATCAAACAAATCTTTAATTTGTAATTGATATGAAAGGGAAAAGTAAAATAATCATTAATCAAGAATATCACTGCTAAATTAACTTTAATCACGTCACAAACTAGTCAGAAAATTGTTTATCCGGACAAAGAATTCCAAAACCCACAAGGAAGAAATAAGAGAACTAGAAGAGCCTTTACTAGAAATGTAAGCCAAAATGAAAACAAGATTGAAGAAGTTTCATATTCTCCTCTATAACTGCAAGATGGATTCAACCAGTTCATATAGATGTGCAAGTTCTCCCTTATCGATCAACTGGAATTCCTGTCATACACGAGTTAAGAAACTGTTTAGATAATCTTCTTCCTTCAAATAATCATATGAATTCCTTGATTATCTATAAATATATAGAACTTACCCATGTGAAAGAACAAAATGCTTAAAGCAAGTGTTTAGATGAGCTTCTTCCTTCAAACTCACAATCTTCTAGAAATATGAGTGATAGATATGAGCATAGACTCTAAATAATCATTTGAATATTGTCTTAACTACATCTTGGAAGTTCCCGGAAATGGAGTTCCTACAATTTACACACAATATATAAAAAAGATCATAAAAAAACCAACATCAACCACTGCTTCCCATCCAAACCCATATATTGGTTTAGCTTAAATATATGTACCTATTTTTTTTAAGGAAAAATAGATTCATCGTCGAGTTGAGTTTCAATCCAGTCCATCAAATACTCCACGTACTTTGGAGCCGACACCTCTATCGGTTTCCTTATGGTCACTCCATCAGTCCATTTATACTCATACTTATCCAATCAAAAACTTACTCATCAACCAAAATACCATTTTTTTTAAAACAAATCATTATATATTCACACCCCTAATGTATTTTTATCCAATTAACCTCAATTTCAAGTCAAACAACTACATCAAATGTAAGAAACATGGGAAAACTAAAATGAACTTAAATGTGTAGTAATAGTTAACGAGAATGGCTAAAGAATGGATACTTTGGTCTTGCAGTCATGGATGGGCAAATCGTTAGCGTGAAGTGTAGTTTGCGTCGAGGCAAGATGCAATTTGCGTCGACGCAAGATGCAATTTGGGATGCATTGTGCGATCCCAATTGATTAATAACAAGTATTTTCAGCTATAACCAATCAATATTTAACTTACCCATCGGAGTTTGTTGGAGATCTAGCTTAATGGAGTCGTCGGAAGCTACAATTCTGCGTAGATGTTTCAGTCGCCGGGGGATAGCAGACATCCGGCGTTGCTTTGTTTGGGATAGACATGTCGTGGGGATAGTAGAAGAAAGAAGAGAAAGTAAAAGTTATTAAGGATAATTTGGTCTTTTACCGGAGGTAAAATATTATTTTTGCAAATAACATTGGAGTTCAATTATTTTTAAAAACAACCCTATTATGAGGGTCATTTGATTAAATTTCCCTTTTTTGATATTATTGTATATTTTAAAATGATTAAACATGTTATATTAAAAAAATATCAAAAAATAATTAGTTTTCTATTTCTATAAGACGGTGCTTCCAATCTCTCTCTGCCTTCCACTCAAGTCCCTCTCTCGGTGCTCAATCCGATTACTGCACTTTTCACCTGTAATTTTGCAGATCTCATTTCCGGTACCTTAAGTGGAAGTTACCGCCGGCGAGTATGGGAGCTTATAGATCCGACGATGATTATGATTATCTCTTCAAACTCGTACTGATCGGTGACTCAGGCGTCGGCAAATCGAACCTACTCTCTAGATTCACCAGGAACGAATTCAACCTCGAATCGAAGTCCACTATAGGAGTCGAATTCGCTACTCGAAGCATCCGTGTTGATGATAAGGTCATCAAGGCTCAGATTTGGGACACCGCCGGCCAAGAGAGGTAAACATACCTCTTCATGAATCTCCAAAATGCAAATAGTTCTTGGCATTGACTGAATTCTGATATATATAGTTAGGAATTTCCGTATTTTAGCCGACAGAGAGTAAAATTAGGAATCGTATCAGAATCTGAATCCGAATCCGGTGATTGCGGTGTTCTGTTTTGATTATTCAGATCTAGATATCAGATCTGGTTTGAAGACTAACATATTAGGGTTTTATTTTCAGATATCGAGCAATTACAAGTGCATATTATCGAGGAGCTGTAGGAGCATTACTTGTTTTCGATGTAACTCGTCACATAACATTCGAGAACGTAGAGAGATGGTTAAAGGAACTCCGTGATCATACAGATGCTAACATTGTAATAATGCTTGTTGGTAACAAGGCAGATCTGGAACATCTTCGAGCAGTTTCAACAGATGAAACAAAGGCATTTGCTGAAAGAGAAAGAACATTCTTCATGGAAACATCTGCATTGGAATCTAGAAATGTTGAAAATGCATTCACTGAAGTTCTTACTCAAATTCATCAGATTGTTAGCAAGAAAGCCCTTGAAGTTGGAGATGATCCGACCGCGTTACCCAAGGGACAAACGATCAATGTTGGGAAGGATGATCCTTCGGCTGCGAAGAAAGTGGGATGCTGTTCGGTATAATTAGCAGACAAAAAGAGGTGATTGATTGATCAATTCTGGTCTTCTTTTTGGATGACTTTCTTATAATATGCAAGCTAGAGTTTGACGAATTCTATATATACATTTTCATTTCTATTGCACAAAAACCTTATTCAGTCTTTTATTAGTATTATTGCTTTTCAAACATATCTGCATAAACAGAATTTTCTATTATAATACAATGTGTTTAAACTTGAGATGAAAATGTTACTACCATTCAATTGAAATTGTTGATAATAGCGAAAAACTAACATCGTTAGTAAGAAGACGATGAAATCCTAAGTCGAAGAGGATGTTGTTCATGTTCTACTTAGGTTAATGGAAATTCAGACCTGATTCGAAGTTTCTTTTCGAATCACAATTCCTATCTCAATACCCGTATCTGTGGATTCAGATGAGATCATATTTAGAAATAATGGCGATTTCTTTAAGTGGTTTTTATAGACCAGCAGCATCAAACTTTGTACAAACAAAAATTATGATAATCAAGTACAGCCAAGAACAATATTGAGCTGAAAGGCTTGTTTCCTATCCTATTAAACTATATTACCAGAATCAAAGAGTGAAAAAAAAGACCATTAATTCCATTTTCTACATCATTTCACTCTTTCTTTGGTCCATTACATCATTCAAATAATGAATCAAAATATTATTTATTTTAAATTATCATTTTTTATTTTATTTATATATATTAATATCCTTTTAAGTATTTTTTACTCTTTTCAATTTATTAATAATTATTATTTTTTTCTCTTTTTAAATTTTTATTTTAAATAATCCTAATCTAACAAGGCATTTGTGTTGGTATTAAAGAAACATAAGAAAGAAAATGAGAAAGATTAACAGAGACTACTTACCTTTTTTCATCTTAGGTTTTCTTGTACAAGAAAATTGAAATTTATAAATATATTATTTATTTTCAAAATATCATTAATGTAGTAAATTAAAAATACTTTGAATAACAAAATAATTGAGATATATATATTTTAAAATAAAGATAATCTTGTTAAATAACATACTCAAGTTGAAGTTCGGGTGTGTTCCTTACCATTCATTGTAATGGATGTAATTTCAATTTTTTAATGTAATTTGTAAGATTAAGAATTGGAAAATCCAATATAATTAAAATCGTAATTTTGTAATTCTAAGCTTAATTGTAATTTTAATATTTTTGTTTTCTTTTAAATAAAATATTTAGGTAAAATATTAAATGGATTCTGTAATTTTTTTCAAATATAAATTAATTCTTATACAATTATAATATATATTTTAAACTATCATAAAATTTAAAAGGAGTTGCAATGATTCAAATGGGTGGAGTTATGGAAGAATGAAGAAGTTGATTAGATGGAGCTTCTATTCAATTTTTATTCAATAATTTGAAAGAAAAAAATATTCAGCAATGAAAAATAAATAAATTATAATAAATTGTTAAAAACAATTCATCAATCACTAGGGCCCTTCAATTAAAATCAGGTTATATATATATATTCTTAGTAGGGTTGTCATTGATAACATGTATCACTCAAGTATAGTATTAAATTCTTCTTCTCAGAATTCGATTTTTATTTACTACTCGATCGATCTGAACTTAACATATATCGTATCATTATCCTCGATTCGTTAGATACCCAATTTTTGTCCAATTAACAAATCAAATATGTATAAAATTTTAAATATTAAAAAAGAAAAAATATAACTTTATTAATCATAAATAATTTTAAAATTAATAATATCAAAATTAAAAAAATATATTAAAACATTACTTACCTTAGACCTACATACTTATATTATAATATTGATGGAAGAGTATTAAATTTTTTGTATGAGAATGGTACAATATATTATATTTATTTAGTGTAATTAGGTGAAACAAAAAAAAATCAACTTAAGTATTAAAAATAATAACAATATATTTGTAATAATAATATAGTTGAGTATCGAGCTTTGAGTTTATGTCTGCACATTCCTCGATCGGGACCATCGTGTAACCTTCTCTTCTTCTCATCTTTCTCATTCCCGATCATAAACTTGATCATCGGGTATTCATATGTATCGAGTATACTAGTACCTATTGAAATCCGGTCTAGTCGTTTAATCTCTTTAATAAACAAATCAAAATTAGGTGAACTTGAAATGGTTCAAAGTAGATCCGTTAATCTGTTTATAAATTTTTTTATATAAACGGATTTGTAATTTAACTTAATCTTTTTTCTTGTTATTTTAAAATTTTGATATTAACAAATCTAAATTGAATTTGAGTTTAGTTAAGTTCAGGTTAAAAATAATTCAACGAATATATAAGAATTAGGTTAATATTGCCCAACTAACTTAACTTTCAACTCAAAGCTGATAATTTGACATCTCTATGAATCATTAATAACTGAAGTTAGCCATGAATATTTGTGGTTAAGTTTTGAATTATATATATATATATATATATATATATATATATATTGTTCTATTTTTATTAGTTAGGTCAAATAAATTTATTTTAATTGTAAATAAATGAATATATAACTTTTTATTTAACAAGTAATTATTATTAGAAAAAGTATTATTGATTCTAAAAATATTTAACTAGTGCTTAGATTACGGTACAAATTTAAGGATGGCAATTTGAAATCGCCCCGCGAAAACCGAACCGAATTACCCCGTTTGGGACGGTTTTTTTCCGAAACCAAACGAGGATGGGGCGAGAATGGTATTTGTGTCCTCCGCCCCGCCCCGATTTCACCCCGTTTTCACTCCGAGTCTGCCCCGAATACCATAAACATAATTAAATATATTAAATCACTAATATATTTATTTATTTATTATATTTTATAAGAGTATTAAAATTATTTCTTTATAATAATATAAAATTTTAATATATTATAATATATATTATATTAAAAAATTAGTTTATATAATTTTATTATATAATATTTATTTATTTTTTTAAATAAAAACTATTAACGGTGACTACGGGATTCCCCGAAACCGAAAAAAATCGAACAGGCCTGGGTAAAATTCCATTCAAAAAACTTTGAAACGATTTGAGTTCAAGGTAATGTTTTATTAAGGTAATGTTTTATTAAAAAAAGAAGAAAATAAATATTTATTACTTGATCACTTATGTCAGTATGTCGTCGTACCAGTACTCTTTCAGCCAGAAAAATCTTGGTGGATAATTAATCAAACTGAAATGGTGCCCCATGTTCTAGTTCTACGATCACCGCCGATAATCATTCATCCGCATTCTGTATCTATACCTAAATCCAGGTATCTAAACTCTAGTACTACTACTTCATCAATTTGCCTTCAATTTCTCTATAGTAGTAGCTACCTGTTAACCACTACATCTTCTGCCTGCCTGCCTGCAATTTAACATCCTGATGCTACTCTCGTTGGATCACATATGAACTCCTACTCCAGGTTTTCTATTGATGCTAAAATATCACTGTGATGAAATCATATAGAGCATTTCTGGTAAAAATGAGGACTCTTGTAGAAAATTTTGATGTTCTTCATCATAATTAACTTTGATCATCTTTGCATCCACCTGATTTATGGTTATCTGGGTAGGATTGATTTCAATTGGCACACACAGTTAAAGGAATTTCATATATAATAGAGGAAAAACTGTATTGCTTCAATGTAGGAGAACACCTGAAAAGGCAGTGGTAAACTGTGCATTTGGGATGCATTTACCAAGTAAGGATAATATTACTAGACAATTGGTAACCGGAGTAGCTGCATCTATTCTATTTCTCTCCCAAACAAGTCCGGTTAGTTTCCATGTCATTGTGTTTCTATATACTTAGTTAATAGTGAATTCGAAGCACACAATTGTTCGGTTTCTTGGGCAGGCAGTTGGTGTAGATCTTTCGCAGCATAGCAACTTATGGCAGCTAGCAAATGCAACCGACAATGCTGTGGTTCCTTTTCCACTTGACCCGGGGTCTGACAAAGGAAATGGAATGATGATGATGATGATGAGGGGTATGACAGCGAAAAATTTCGATCCTATCAGATATTCGGGAAGGTGGTTTGAAGTTGCCTCACTTAAACGCGGTTTTGCTGGACAAGGTCAAGAAGATTGCCATTGCACCCAGGTGAATAACCCCACAAGGATATTGTGTATACATGTTCTTATGATAAAAAATTGTGTTTGCCTGTCGTGCAATAAAAATATGTTTTCTTTTCTAGGGATTATATACAGTTGATGTAAATGCAGCTGCTATTCAAGTAGACACCTTTTGTGTTCATGGAGGACCTGATGGATATATCACAGGGATAAGAGGAAAGGTCCAATGCTTATCAGAAGAAGAAAAGGAAAAGAATGAATCTGATCTCGAAAAAACAGAAGCCATCAGTGAAAAGTGTTTTCTTCGTTTTCCTACCCTCCCCTTCATTCCCAAAGAACCTTACGATGTAATCGCTACTGATTACGACAACTATGCTCTCGTATCCGGGGCAAAAGACAAGAGTTTCATTCAGGTAACTTATTTGGTACAAAAAAAAAGTGTCCAAGTTTATCAATTATACATTCTTTTTATTTCTCTCTCAGTAAATTTCAGATATACTCGAGACAACCTAATCCGGGCACTGCGTTTATAGAGAAGTACAAGAATTATCTGGCTGATTTTGGATACGATCCAAACATGATTAAAGACACTCCACAGGACTGTGAAATGATGTCTGATAGTAAACTAACTGCAATGATGTCTTTAAATGGAATGCAACAAGCTTTGACAAATCAATTTCCAGACCTTGAACTCAAAGCTGCAGTCGCGTTTAACCCCTTTACTAGCGTATTCGACACTCTCAAGAAGCTTATCGAGCTTTACTTCAAGCTATAACTTAACTTGGTTTGTAAAACAAATACATTGATCAAATAATAGTATATAATTATTCTTCTACATGGTCTCTGCTACTACAAACATCAAACACAAACACAAACACAAACAAAAACAACAATCAAATGATCATGCCTTCTTGGCAGAGGCAGAAAAACTAAGAATAAAATTCTTGATCTCATCGTTGAGTGCCCTATCAATGGCGGTTCGTCCTTCAGCATCCTTGACAGTGATTTTGGCACCAGCTTTCATCAGCTCCTCAATTTTTGGCTTGTCAGCTTCAGATGCAGCTAACATTAGTAAAATATCAACAGGATGAATGTTTTGATTCAAAAGAGCTTCCATTTTATCATATGTACCCTCAACCGCTAGCATTCCCATGTAGTTAAAATACTGCAAATCATATATAAAATTCATTATCAATCTCTCCTCTAGCTCTAGTTAGCTCTAGCTAGATCCAATTTATGTAAAGAATGAACCTGTTCGACATCGTCACGGTCGAAATCATCCCTGGACTGACTACCATAGATTCCGGCACCTTCGGCATCAACACCGTTCTTGCCAAACCTAAACCAGCATACTGTTCTACCACCGGAATTGGGTCCTAGTCTGGATGGTCTGGGTCTCGACCATGCAAGATTCTTCTTAAGACCCAGAAACTGAGACCCGATTCTGGGTAGGTTTGGAGCAGACCCAGATGGAGAAGATTGAAGAGAATTATGGCATTTTGAAGGGAGAATTACTAGTTGGACTGAAGCCATGATAATAATGTGGAGTTCGGGAGAGCTCTCAACTCAAATATTCTTCTTATCTTTCATTTCTCTCGCAGGTTGTTTTAGTACTATATAATTATACAACTATTGATAAGAAAAAATCAAAGTGTCGCAGTGGAAATGTTGGACCCATATAACCTAGATGTCTCAAGATCGAAACTTGGATGTCTTGTTTTTTATTTATTTGTTTTTTTAGTATTATTGAAGTTGGGTTTAATTTTAAATATTTGAAAACTATACTGCTCTATCGTCCAATCCAAGTCCCAATATCGTGATTCCCTCTCACAGTCGTCAGGTCACAGATCTCTCATTTTTTCAAGCTTTGATTTTGATTTCAAGATGGTGGGTGACCGGTGAGCCACTCCCATCCCATCCCATCATTACTCTCCAAACCGATCGCATTTTTTCTCTCTCTTTTCATCATAGTCTTGAGTTTCAGTTCCAAATCCTAGATTCCTCCTTCTACTTGTGGCTGCTGGCCTATCTTGTTCAGCGAAAATCAGGGTCCAAAATGTCTACACATGGGTCCAAAACATCGAGACCTTCAAGGACGCAGAACCCATCACCCCATGGAACAATGCCTTCAAGATCTTCATCATCTTCCCTTTCCTCACATCTCGCCATGATTGAGCTCAAGCAGAGGATCCTTGCTTCTCTTTCTAAGCTCTCAGATAGAGATACCTACCAGATCGCTGTCGAAGACCTCGAGAAGATTATTCAGGACGTCTCTCCCGATGGTGTATCCATGCTTCTCAATTGTTTATGCGATGCAACCATTGACCCTAAACCCGCCGTGAAGAAGGAATCACTTCGCCTTCTTGCCGTGCTTTCATCTGCCCATTGCGACTCCACCGCCGCCTATTTGACAAAAATCATCGCGCACATTGTGAAGAGACTCAAGGATTCTGATTCTGGAGTCAGAGATTCTTGCAGGGATGCTATTGGGTCACTATCAGCGCAGTATCTGAAAAATGACCGCAGTGATAATGGCGGTCTTGGGTCGATTGTTTCTTTATTTGTGAAGCCACTGTTCGAAGCAATGAGCGAGCAGAACAAAGGGGTCCAGGCTGGGTCTGCAATTTGCTTGGCTAAGATGATTGATTGTGCTTCAGATCCCCCAATTGCTTCGTTTCAGAAGCTTTGTCCAAGGATCTCCAAATACCTCAACAATCCCAACTTCTTAGCCAAAGCAGCATTGTTGTCTGTCGTTTCAAGTTTGTCTCAGGTTTGTTATTGCTTACACTATTATCTGTTAGTTCTCACAGCATTATAGTCAAGACTGCAAATTTTGGAAGGCCAATTATAAACCAATGTTGGTTAAAAGTTGTAACTGAGTGAGATCACAGTTTCATTTGACAAACAAAGATGTAGCTGGATGACAAACACGAAATTTGAGATGTCTGATCAAATTTATGATTCGAAAAGGGATTGTGTATACTATTGTTGGTTTGGCATTAGATATATGACCTTAGTGGCTTTTATTGATTATCAATGTTCTGACATGAGTTTTACAAGCATTAATATTTACTCAAAACAAAAAAACTTATCATCTTGTATTATGGTAATAGGTTGGTGCTATTCCATCTCAAAGCTTAGAATCTCTGCTGCAAAGCATCCATGATTACCTTGGAAGCACGGACTGGGCAACTCGTAAAGCTGCTGCTGAAACATTGATTTGTTTAGCATCACACTCCCGAGAATTAGTATTGGACGGGGCAGCATCAACTTTGGCAGTGCTGGAGACTTGCCGCTTTGACAAAGTACCTTAAGTTTTTTGTTTGTTTGTTTTATTTTTCTCGAAAGGAAGCACAACTACTAGCACTTATAGCATTATTTCCCTTTTATGGTAAAAGAAGAAGATGTCTTTTTAGGCAACATAAAACTTCCAATGCAACTCACCTAGGGTATATTAAGTGGTAAGAGTCTTCAACTAAGAGATTGAGGTCTCAGGTTCGATTCCCACTAAGAGATGGCTCTGAGGCTGATGCATATTCCTATAGGTTCACCAGTTTGAAATGTTGAAGATCCAATATATCAATTCCTTTAGAAAACTGATATTATTCTATTTTCCAGATAAAACCTGTCAGAGATAGTGTAATTGAAGCACTACAGCTGTGGAAAAAGATGGTTGAAAAAAATGGAGATGTGGCTTCAGATGACCAGAAAACTTCCTCTCATGGTAAAATCAGCACTATTATTTCTTATGTAGTATTACCTCTTATCAATCATACCATATTGTTGTTTTAATTTTTTCATTTCACTTAGATGGTGAAAAATGTGAACGAGCTGATCAGTCAGGACTGAATGGTTTGAAACTGAGAGTGACTGAGTCATCAGCTATGGATTCATCCAATGGATCATCTCCTACAGATTCCAGTTCGAAAGGGAAGGGTGCCAACATTTTTGACAAAGCAGTTGGGATATTGAAAAAGATGACACCCGCTTTACCTGACAGAGAATTGAACCCGGAATTCTTCCAGAAACTCGAAACAAAAGGTTCAGATGATTTTCCATTAGAGGTGGTTGTTCCTCGGGGGCATCAGAACTCGCCTAGCACCCAGACTCGGGAAGAACCAGAGTTAAAAATGGAGGCAATGATAGCTGGCATACTGGATGAAGAGATTTCCAATTCTAAATACCAAAGCCAAGATAGAGGAATGGCATTTGGACAGACTAGGCAACAAGATTCTGATGCCTTTTCGCGTGAAGAAAGAGGCAACGGAAAAGATTCGCGAACAAATTGGTTGGCCATTCAGAGACAACTACTACAGCTGGAGAGACAACAATCACATCTCATGAATATGTTGCAGGTATCATATTGGTTCTTTTGATATCATAAAAATTGATTTGGGATTTCATCAATCTCAAATTTTGTTTGTCATCCAGCCTAAAATCCAGTTTTTTTTATCCAACTACATCTTTTTCACCAAAAACAAAATTTACGTGTTCTCAAAGTTTGGAATCATCATCTGACTAAATGATATGAACCCTAAATTGGGTATGATTTTGAGAGAAAGGGGAGAGACTTTGAGAATTTGGAGACAGAACTAAGAACTTGTTTGATGAAGGCTTTCCTTGAAATAATTATGTTTGTTTGAAGAAGAAAACTTTTGTTTGATGAAAAATGGATTATTTAGGTTAAATGATTAATATATCCTTTGTATTTAATATCTAAAATCTTATAAAATAAGGTAAAATACATATTTTGGTTGATGCTTTGATTAATGAGGTGATTGATTATGAGATGAGGGTTATTTGGATCCTTCATTGTAAGTTTCTAATCATAGTTAATTAATTTAAAAGTAAAACATAATTATTCTAACCACTAATAATAGTTATCCTAACCACTTGTAATAATGATCTAACACTTCTAATCAATCAACCGACATGATTGATCTTTTTTGTATATACTTTCATTTTTTCAAATGAAGTTGTGATCTAACTCAATTACAAACTCTTTTACAGTTATATTTCTTTTTGGGATTGAGATTGACACTCCAAATTTTCCAAAAAAAAAATAAACATAGTTTCCAAATAAATGCTGCACTATTCTTCCTCTTTTTTCATCACATCACCTTCTTCTTCTTTTTTTTTCTGGCTGCAGGATTTCATGGGCGGGTCTCATAATAGCATGTTGACTTTGGAAAGCAGAGTGCGTGGCCTGGAAAGAGTTGTGGAAGACATGGCAAGGGATTTGTCATTATCTTCTGTTCGAAGAAGTACCAACTTTATGACAGGCTATGAAGGATCTTCTGGTAGGCCATCTAGCAATTACAATGGTTTTCCCGAGTACCCTGGCAGTAAGATTGGTCGGGCTGGTGATGGTTGGCCTTGGGGTGGTGGTGAAAGGTTTGGACAGTCTTCAACCATTAGAGGAAGGGTGGGGACTTCTTGGCGATCCGATACTGATGCTCGGGATTATCACACCCATGAAAAGAATGGACATATTATTGGTTCCAGAAGAGGAAGAGGTCCTGTTGATCCTGTAAGTAGCAGAAGGGCATGGGATAAAGGTACTGGACCAGTTAGGCTGGGTGAAGGACCTTCTGCAAGGAGTGTTTGGCAAGCTTCCAAGGATGAAGCAACCTTGGAAGCAATTCGTGGTGGTCCTAGAGTGGCAATCCCGGAATTGTGTGCAGAAGCTATGGGAGATGATGACAATGGTGGTGGTGTGCCTGAGCGAGACCCAGTATGGACTTGTTGGAGTAATGCAATGGATGCACTTCATTCGGACGATACAGATACAGCTTATAGTGAAGTCTTGTCTACTGGCGACGATTTATTGCTTGTGAAGCTAATGGACAAGACGGGTGCTGTAATTGATCAACTCTCTAACGAGGTTGCAAACGATGTTTTGAATGCTGTTGCTCAGTTTCTTCAGGAGCAGAACTTATATGATATTTGCCTTTACTGGATTCAACAGGTATTATTTTTTTGTTCATCCTTTTTTGATCTGTTATAGATTGGGAATTATTTTGAAATCTGGTTTTGTTGTGTTCATTTTGTATAGTTAACAGATCTGCTGGATGAAAATGGACCGGGCTTGTTTGGCATTCCAGATGAAATGAAAAGAGAGCTTTTGTTGAATCTGCAGGAAGCTGCGTCGACATTTGATGTACCTGAGGATTGGGAAGGGACTGCGCCTGAGCAACTGTTAATGCAATTAGCGTCAACCTGGGGTATTAGTAAGCAACAACTTAAGTAATTTGAAAGAGCTCAGCTAAATTTGGTGAGGGGATATGGGATTTTGTGTGTGCATTGCCTTTTGTTCATTTCTTTTTATTAGCCTGTTTGGTTGGCTAAATATGTAGTTTTGTTTTGATGACATCCACTTACAAGAATTATAGGTTTAGCTCCACTATATGTTCTTATTAAATATATATTTTTTCATTCATTTTTTATTGCCATAATATTGTCTGTCACTTTGAATTCAACATTTAGGAAATGGGTGTGTATTTTTACAATATGAAGAAGAGTTTTGATAATCCTGTTGGTTTGTTCTTGGCTTGTCTATATAATCCCATAAGAAGAAGAAAAGTCAATGGTTCATGCCCTAGTTTTTGTAAACTAACCTCCTAAAATGATCAACTTTTCATCCATAGTTTTTTTGAAAGCCTAGGTAAATAGTTGGAACACCCTCCTATGACAAACAAATATCCATGAAGATAAGTATTTAAAAGTTACTTGTATATTTGCTATTTCAGATCTTACAATAATGGGTTGGGAAATTTGTAATGTAGTCAAGCAGGGTCAAAACCAAAGAACAATATTGATACAAGACCTGATTTTAAATAGTTATATTAAATATTCTATCTAATTAGTTAATAAACTTGTAAAAATAATTCTTAACTAATTAAATCTTTCAAATTTTCCTATTTCTCAATTAACTAACATCTCATTGTTTTGTTTAGGTTAATAACAGTGAAATTGATTTAAACAAGAGACATGTAGTTTTTTAATTATGTAATATTTTATTTTATTTTTTTACTTATAAATTAATTTAATCACATCATTTATTAAATATATTTAACTAACCTTAACATATTTAAATTAAAAATAATATTTATCATTATAAAATACAATACAATTTATAAATATTATTGATAAAATAACAAGATTAAATATACTAATGATCTCATTTTAAAAATAATAAGATTAAATTAATCTTATTAATTAAATAAAAATAAAATTTATAAAATTAGACTATATTTGTTCTTAGAAACTCTCAACTATTTTAAATTATATTAAATAACAAAATTAATTCTCAATTTTACAAAATTATTAATAGATGAGTTCTAATATTTTCTACCTAATTAATTATATATTTATAATTATATACAAAATCACTCTAAAACTTTAAAACTTAATAATAAAGTTTTACTGAACAAAAATTAAATAATTTATAAAATAATAATAAATAAAATATCTTCTAATAAATATCTTATCTCTAAAATTATTATATTTAACTAACTAATATATTGATTTTTTAAAATAAATTAATTAATAACTCTAATACAACACATTCATCATATTTGTAACCCTCAAATCTCGCCTCTCGCGAGGATCGCGTCTCAGTTTGATAATCGTCTCTCTATAACCTCATTTCTCTCGAGTGAGACGATGAATCAAAATGGTAGTCGCGATTAGAACACGTGTAAAGGGTTTTAATTTTGGACTAGTTTTGAATTCTTAGGGTCTGTCACATAATTATTTCTTTAAAAATTAGAGAAAAAAATGTTAGGTGTATTCAAACACATTTTATATATTCTGTTTTTGTTTAGTATTTTGTTACACGTGAGAAAATGCATCGGTACTAACGTCTCACGTGAACGTTACATTACAGTCTCTATTTTAAATTTTTTGTCATTTAAAATAATATCATTTTACACCTTATTTAGTTATTACATCATAAAACATTCTTCTAATTGTGAATTTAAGTCTAAACATATGTCTAATTTTGATATAATATATTCTTAAAAGCACGTGTTTACGTTATTGTTATATATTAAATGTCTAAAATAATAATAAAAATGTAAGTTACTTGTAAGCAAAAAGCGATGCAAATAATATTGATACCAATATAAATAGCAAACTAGGACAAGAGAAATGGAGAAGGAAAAAAAGAGGAAAAAAGGCGAAAATGCTTAAATCATATTCGAAAAAAAAATTCATTTTCGAATGTGAGATTGTTTGAAGTTTCTTATATGTTCAAGAATCTTTTAGCATTAAGCCGGTAAGCTCACATTTTGTCTTATCGATAAGACTAGATGAGTGCTAGAAGATTCTTGAACATATAAGAAACTCTTAAACAACCTCACACACAAAAATATTTTTTTTTTTTGCAAATATGATTTAAGTCTTTTCGACCTTTTTCTTCCTTTTTTTCTTCTCCCTTTTGTTGGATTTTGGATTTAAATATATATGTAGAACATATTATTAGATTAAAGTCATAGACTTAATGATTATGAAATGAATAATTATAGATACCCGTTTAGTATTTGTTAATTTGGCGACGTGACAAAACAAGTATTAATAATATGGTGGGCCTTCTTATATTGTGGGCTTTAACAATATATGGGCTTCAACTAGGGTTAAGTTCCTGAGACAAGTATTATTTAATAAACAGGAGAGGGAGATTCAAAGAAAACTTTCACGCCTTCTCTCTCTCAACTCTCCTCCGTTTTCTTGTCCTTTGATTTCCCCCGTCAATATTAGAGGAGAACGGATAATACTTAGTCTTGGAAGACCTAGCCGTTCCTTTCAAGAACAGATCAATCCGGATCTACAATGTGATCATCTTCAGATACGCTTCCGCTGCGTTATAATTATAGTCTATATTAATGATTAGGATAATGATAAACATCCTATCAGTTGGTATCAGAGCTATCCTATTTATGAATCGATAATTTTTATAATGATCGTATTTGAATCTGAATTGGTTTATTTATTTATTTATTTATTTATTTTTAATTAATAATAATTAAAATATATTATTTTATTTTTATTATCATTACTATTAAACTTATAATATAATAATTTTTTATTATCATTAAATAAATAAGAAATTGATAATATAATATTTATTTTTTATCATCATTAATAAAGAATTTATATTATATTAAATAATATTAACGACTAAGAAATGAATTATTAGAATCTGTTTTATTAAATTAGATAATAATATTAATAATCTAATATTTATTCCATTTAAATAAAATAATTTCATCTTCAGATGTCACCAAAGTCACTCTATTTCGTAATTGTTTTATTTAAATTCTTAAGGATGATTGTATATTTTTTTATTTCATGCGTTTATTGATTAACTCAAAGGTTGATCAATACTTGGTAGAAATATAAACATACTCGTGATAATAAATCTGTGACAGTTATAAAGTTTTCATGTGGATTATACTTTTATCTAAAGATAAATTTATTAGTTTTACAGAATTTATTGTCAAGATTTTATTATTGCAACAAAAGTACCGCTTATAATTAACATTATTATTCAAAGATTTGGTTTTAATGTTGTGTTTGGTATCTTGCGATGGGGTTAACCATAATTTGTTTATTATTTAAATATTTGTAATAATATGAGTGTTTATATTTTTTGTTAACTTCAGGATCTGGTTCTTTGATATCTGCTAACTATTCAGTCCCTATTTTATCGGGGGACAACTTTAAGAACTGAAAAGAATCCATTTTGATTCATTTGGGCTGTATGGATCTGGACTTAGCATTAAGGATAGACCAACCCGCTCCTCTTACGGATGTAAGCACTACTGATCAAAGGCAAATGTTTGAGAAGTGGGAAAGGTCTAATCGTTTAAGTCTGATGATCATAAAGAAAAGCATTCCAGAAATATTTCGGGGTACGATATCTGATGATATCACTAAGGCTAAAGAATTTCTCATCGAGATAGAAAAACGCTTTACTAAAAGCGATAAGGCGGAAATGAGTACTTTTCTTATGTCACTCATTACCATGAGGTATCTTGGGAAGGGAACATAAGGGAGTACATCCTTAATATGTCCAATGTCGCTTCAAAACTGAGAACACTCAAGTTAGACCTTTCAGAGGACATGTTAGTCCTATTGGTCCTGCTCTCACTTCCTGCTCAATACGATCAGTTCAAAGTTAGTTATAATTTTCAAAAGGAGAAATGAACTCTTAATGAACCCATTTCTCACTGTGTTGAAGAGGAAGAAAGAATGAAGCACAAAAGGACTGAGGAGATACATATGATTGGAACCTCGAAATATGTCGGCGGAAATAAAAGAAAGTTTAAGGCCGTGAAGATTGAGACTGCTAAGGCTCCAGTCCCAGCTCCTCAGGCTCGTCCTATGGAGAAATCTTGCTTCTTTTGCAAGAAGACTGGACATGAAAAGAAGGATTGTGCCAGTTATCACAATTGGTGTGTGAAGAAAGGTATTGTTCTTACTTTGATTTGTTCTGAAGTTAATATAGCTTCAGTGCCTCGAAACACTTGGTGATTAGACTCTGGTTCAACTACTAACATCAGTGTTTCAATGCAGGGTTGCCTAAGCCACCGAAGCCCAATTGATGCTGAAAGACGCATTTACTTTGGAAATGGGGAATCGGTCGAAGTGGAAGCAGTTGGTAATTTTAAATTGTTGCTAAGTACTGGGCATTTTCTTGAATTAAAAGACACTTTTATTATACTGTCATTTAGACGGAATTTGGTTTCTATTTCTTATTTGGACAAATTCGGTTATTATTGTTAGTTTGGAAACAATGAAGTTACATTGTCTTTGAATTCAAATTTGGTTGGTTTTGGTACTTTTATGTTGAATGACAATTTATACATGCTTGACACTTTAACTTCATATCATGAAACCCTAAATGTGCAAACGAGAGGTACTAAGCGAAAATTAAATAATTCAAGTTTATTATGGCACAAACGTTTAGGTCATATTTCGAAAAATCGAGTTGAAAGACTCATTAAGGATGGAATCCTTGATTCCATAGTTTTTTCGGATATTGAGGTTTGTGTTAACTGCATTAAAGGTAAACAGACCAAAGTGAAGAGGACATGTGCTTATCGAGCTACAGAAGTCTTAGAGTTGATACATACAGACATTTGCGGGTCATTTTCCACATCTTCGTAAAATGGACAACAATACTTTGTATCATTCACAGATGATTATTCTCGATATGGCTATCTTTACCTCATAAGGGAAAAATCTGAGGTAGTGGACATGTTCAAAGCATTTAAGGTTGAAGTTGAAAATCAACTCAACAAACGCATTAAGATCATCAGATCTGACCGTGGAGGTGAATATTACGGTAGAAATAATGGATCGGGTGAACAACGTCCAGGCCCTTTTGCTGACTTCCTTAAAGAGTGTGGAATAGTCCCTCAATACACCATGCCGGGTTCTCCTAGCATGAATGGTGTTGCAGAGAGACGTAATCGCACATTAAAAGATATGGTTCGAAGTATGATATGTCAAACTACTTTGGCAAAATCTTTTTGGGGGGGAAGCATTGAAAACTACAGTCTACATTCTTAATCGAGTACCGATTAAGGCGACAATCAAAACACCTTATGAACTTTGGACTGAGCGTAAACCCAGTTTACGTCATTTTAGGGTGTGGGGATGTCCAGCTGAGGCAAGACGTTATATGCCAAATGAACCAAAGCTAGCATCTCGTACGGTGAGTAATCACTTTATTGGTTACTCGAAACGGTCAAAGGGGTATAAGTTTTATGATCCCCCATCAAGAAATATTTTTGAGACGGGTATTGCCACGTTCTTTGAGAATATTGAGTTTGGGGAGAGAAATACAGTTTTAGACTTTTCTTTAGAGGATCAAGAAATCACCAAAGTGATTGACTTGACACCTCAAGAAGGATTAGTCATTCTGACTCCCATACAGTTTCAAGATACAATTGAGGAACCCATTCAAATTGAACGGGAACACCAAGTTGTAGCTGAAGAAAAAACTCAAAAAACTCAAGAACATATTTTTCAAGAGCCAACTTTATTACGTAGATCCACTAGAGAACGAAGAAATGCCATTCCGAATGATTATGTGACATTTCTTCAAGAAAATGAGGACAATGGTGGCATGACTGAGGATGATCCTATCAACTTTTGTCATGCCATGAAGGGTCCTAATTCGGATAAATGGATCGAAGCAATGCGTGATGAGTATAAATCAATGCAAGACAATAAGGTTTGGGAACTTGTCCTATTGCCAGAAGGTGCAAAACCCGTAGGTTGTAAATGGATTTTTAAAACTAAACGGGATGCTAATGGAAATGTGGAGAGGTATAAAACACGTCTTGTAGCTAAAGGTTATACTCAGAAAAAGGGAATTGACTATAAAGAGACTTTCTCTCCGGTTTCTTCGAAAGACTCTTTTAGGACAATCATGGCTCTAGTGGCACATTTTGATTTGGAGCTTCATTAGATGGATGTAAAGACAATGTTTATGAATGGTGACATTGATGAAACAATCTATATGGTACAACCTGAAAGTTTTGAGGTCGATGACCCGAAACAAATGGTTTGTAAATTAAGAAAATATATCTATGGACTAAAACAAGCGTCTCGCCAGTGGTATCACAAATTTCATCAAATAATTCTTTCATACGGTTTTGAAATGAATGTAGTTGATGATTTTGTTTATCAAAAGTTTAGTGGGAGTAAATTTATTTTTTTGGTTTTGTATGTGGATGTCATTCTGCTTGCCACAAACGATATGAGCTTCTTGCACGAAACTAAGAAATTTATTTCGAATAACTTTGAAATGAAAGATCTTGGTGAAGCATCTTTTGTATTAGGGATCCAAATATACCGTGAAAGATCTCAGTATATTCTTAGGTTATCTCAAAGGAGCTATATCGATAAAGTGCTTGAACGATTTGACATGCAAAATTGCAAACCAGGAAATACCCTAGTTGCCAAAGGAGACAAATTCAATTTAAATCAATGTCCAAAATCAAGTTTAGACATCCAAGAAATGCAAAAGATTCCATATGCTTCTGCAGTTGGAAGTCTTATGTATGCACAAGTATGTACGCGTCCGGATATTGCGTTCATAGTTGGTGTGTTAGGCAGATATCTCAATAATCCTGGAATGGATCACTGGAAAGCAACTAAAAGGGTGATGAGATACCTAAAGAAAACAAAGGATTATATGCTCACATATAGGAGGTCAGACCATTTGGAGATCGTTGGGTATTCTGACTCTCATTTTGCGGGTTGCCTAGACAGTAGGAGATCTACATCTAGCTGCGTTTATACATTGGCTGGAGGAGCCATTTCTTGGCGTAGTGCCAAACAGACAATTGTTACTAGCTCTACTATGGAGGCTGAATTTGTGGCATGTTTTGAAGCATCACATCAGGGAATTTGGTTAAAGAATTTTGTCACAAGGCTGCGCATTATTCCGAGGGTCGAAAGACTTATTAAGATTTTTTGTGACAATAATTCAGTTGTTTTGTATTCCAATAACAATAGGAGCTCGTTGAAGTCAAAGCATATTGACATCAAGTTCATACGTGTGAAAGAAATGGTACAAAGTGGTCAGATTTACATCGAGCATTTAGGAACAAAATCTATGTTAGAAGACCCCCTAACTAAAGGTGTAATACCTATGGTATTTTACGGGCATACTGCACGTATGTGTGTGTTACAATTTAAGGAAGCTTCATTATAGTGGGAGAGTATGCTACAATTAATTTTTTGTCAATTGCGCGATATTTTCTAAAGCACTTTTCTGATCAGAAATAAAGTTTATTTTTGACACTTTTGTACATTATATTCAAATATAACGATCCTATTAAGTTTGGACCAGAGAAAATGAACATATTCAAGTCACATTAATGTCATTTTCTCTCTACATGTTTCATAATTGATCTATGTCGTTTGATTGTAGTAGTATCAGTGATTATTGTTAGTTTAGCCATAAATATGACGAATGCTTCTTTAGTCCTATATTGCTATGATTGATGGACCAGATTGTTATAAGCCCTTTATTTTTATTGACTGATAAATTGAGCTCTTGAAGAATAATGTATTCATTCGGATACATATTAATTCCAGTGGAAGATTGTTGGGTTTTGGATTTAAATATATATGTAGAACATATTATTAGATTAAAGTCATGGGCTTAATGATTATGAAATGAATAATTGTAGATACCCGTTTAGTATTTGTTTATTTGGTGACGTGACAAAACAAGTATTAATAATATGGTGGGTCTTCTTATATTGTGGGCTTTAACAATATATGGGCTTCAACTAGAGTTAAGTCCCTGAGACAAGTATTATTTAAGAAATAGGAGAGGGAGATTCAAAGAAGAACTCTCACGCATTCTCTCTCTCAACTCTCATTCGTTTTCTTGTCCTTTGATTTCCCCCGTCAATATCAGAGGAGAACGGATAATACTTAGTCTTGGAAGACCTACCCGTTCCTTTCAAGAACAGATCAATCTGGATCTAGGGATCATCTTCAGGTACGCTTCCGCTGCGTTATAATTATATTCTATATTCATGAATAGGATAATTATAAACATTCTATCACCTTTCTCTTGTCCTGGTTTGTTATTTATAGTGGTATCAATGGTCCCTCCACTATAAATTGTGACATTCTTTTTAGGAAGTAAGTTTAGGAACATATAGCCTACATCATTGAGATAATTCTTAATGATATAGCCTAATTCTCAACAGATAATTCATCTTAAGAATATAGCCTAAGTTAATCAAACACCTAACATGCATGATTCTAAATCAATCTTTGACATGATATTTAACTCCGATTTTTCCTAAATTATACACTAACAAAAACCTTGAATCATGCCAAAACAAGAACAACACAAATAAAACAAAATGAGAGTTTACAGTGAGGCTTAAATGTTAAAAGATTCTTGAACATATAAAAATAACTCTCAAACAACCTCATACACGAAAATGAAAAAAAAATTAAAAATATGATTCACCCTTTTTTTTCTTTATACTCCTTTTCTCTTGTCCTAGTATGCTATTTATAGTGGTATGAATGCTCTTCCTCCCTCGCGATAGATTGTGGCCTTTACACGGTCATTTAGTACTTTTGTGACTTCAAATAATCTCCCATTTTTTACCTTTCTTTATTTTGCTTAATTCCTATAAAAAAACTAAATAAATCAAAATTTATATTTATTTATCCTACAAAATAAACTAATATTAATATATTTATATTAGCCTATTTATTTTAGCATATGAAATAAAATAACATTTTTAATAATACATTAAATCATTTGAAATTCAACATATTTATAAAACTATTATTTATATTATTGGCAAGATTTGATATTATTCCTCCAAAAATAATTTTACTTTTTCAAACAAAAATAATTTGGTATGCTCTAAATTTATATAAATTTAGGGAACAAAAATAACAAAAATGAAAGTCTACAAAGTTATGTTTGGAATCACAACAAAAGTGTAATGATTTTCATGTTTCAAAAGGTCAACTGTTTCGTAGTAGAGACTGTCCATTTGGACGGGCGTGTGGGATATAACGCCACTGGTCATTTCCTACACGTAACCAAGCACCAAACCCAAAAGAATTTCTAAAATATTTTTTCTTAGTTTCTCTTGGAACAAATTAAGTGGCAACTCTAAAAAAGAGTCAAAAATACGTCTAACTATTTCTAAGTTCTATTTCGGTTCCTCGCCTAAATTTTAGTGAGACAGCTCCTGAGTGAGTTGTTTCCTCACCTCGTTTTACAAGATTCGAGAAAAGGTACATCACGGGACTTAATAAAATAATCGACTAAAAACATTTTTTTTTGAAGTGCATGGGTCGAGCCTACCATTTCGATTCCACATCTCACTCAGGATTCGAGAGGAAGGCAAGGCATGGGATCGACCAATTTCGGATCGCACAAACCGCCATTAAAGACGGGGTAAAAATGTTTTAAGATCGAAAAAACTTTCTTTAGACGAGAGCGAAAAAAAGACATACAATAAGCATGAGACAAATGAATTTGATCGAGCATGAGTTCATATGACATTAATAGGCCTTTGTGCCATAATATTTTGAGTGGATAAATGTATGTCATGACACTCATGAAAATGAGCATTGTCATGACACGATTGAAGGCATAATACTAATGTAAATGAGCATCAACACGACACGATTGAAGATTTGACACGAACTACCTAAGTCGAACACGATTGGTCGGTTTAATGGTCAACTCTAGTCAGCATAACACGACACACAAATTTGATCACGAATAAGTCCGTTGACACGAGTTAGCACGATACGAATGAGCCTATGAGTCATGGTATTTTGAGCAGGTCAAATTATGATACGACATGCATGAAAATAAGTTTCAGCACGAAACGACAATATTGAAAGTCTGAAACGAAGTGCCCGAGTCGGACACAACTGTAGTGAAAATCATAATAACAATATTCTTACCTAAAAAGAATTAGAGACGGCGAGTTTTTTACTAGGTCCAAGGGCAACAATCGGTTACAAAGTGGACGCCCCCACTCCTGTCTTCGAATGTAGTGGCCTACTACTCTCATTAACACACTGACCTAGTTGATGACATAATAGTGAGTCTGAACAAGAATTGGGTGAAGTAGAGAACGACCATCGGGATCAAAGAAGTTGGGTTCAAACTGCACATTCCTAAAGAAGACTAAAATATGAAATTTGAATAAATCTTAAATCCTACATTCAACTTACATCAACTCTAAATATAAGTAATATAACAAAAAAAAATTCATTTAACTAGGTTTCATTCTGTTTGGGTTATTTAATTGACACCTCAAAAATTATATATCACATCATCCGTCCCTCCCTACTTTCATTCAATTATTTAAATTAAATTAATCGTTAGAAAGACTAAATTACCCTTTACAGATGCCCCCACCCTCTTTCCACACCAACTAACTTTGAACTTCAAAACTTTTGACATTGACTTAATTGTCAAAGTTCATAGTTTTGTCCGTTAATTGTCTATGCATTTGCAATGTCCTGTGAAGCGTCGGTATATAAACGACGATAGAAGTTCGTCTTTCGTCACTATAAGTTCTTTTAATTGTAGGGTATGAATTACCCAAATATAGAATTCAAAATGCAACTATGTATATATATAAAGTTGTTAGAAAATTATCTTAGCCAAAAGAATAAAGTTGATATCAAATGATCTGGTAGCAATGCACAAACAATTATTTTGCATTCACATTCACTAGGTGATCGAGCGTTAAGTTACCGTCACCATTAAGCGTTTGGTGGAAAATTAAATCAAACCGCTTTCTATTTCACTAGCCAAAAAAAGAAAAATATTAAGAGACCGATGCTGTTAACAAAGACAATGCAGCCTTGTGTGTTAATATTTTGTTGGTATTTTTTTCTTGGCTTGTCAATGTTTTCTACAGGCATAACGTTGTATCATTAAGCAGCCGGTTCTCTTCTCTCGTCATAACACGACACAACACGAAATGAAAGTCATTCATCAGAAGAAAGATTGTCGTCTCCCGCCACTTCATCTCCTTCGTCTCTATTTGCAGAAGATAAGAACTCAAGGGCAGTCACAACGTCGCTAATTAGGGGCCGAATGCTGGCATCTTCTTGTAGACACATGGCTGCTATGGCAAGAGCTTGATACAATGCCTTTATTGGATATTTTCCTTCTAACAATGGATCTGCCATTTCATTGAAATTTCTTTTGTCCTTAAACAAAGGTTGTGCCTACAAACAAAAAAAAAAATGGTTATCAAATTAATTTTGAAGCCACTTTATTTGAAAATAATATATATACCCAAGCAACAAGATCTTGTTCTTCGCTGGGCCTCGTATCATCGATGACTCTCCTTCCAGTGATTATCTCCAAGAACACGACTCCATAACTATAAACATCCGATTTGGTGGTTAACTGGCCAGTGGATGCATATTCTGGTGCACAATAACCGTAAGTACCCATCACCCTGGTTGACACATGGGTCTTGTCGCCTGTCGGGCCAAGCTTAGCCAGCCCAAAATCAGATAGTTTTGGATTGAATTCCTCGTCCAAGAGAATGTTGGACGCCTTGAAGTCCCTATAGATAACCGGTGGATTGGCTAGTTCGTGTAAATATTCTAGTCCTCTAGCCGCACCTAGAGCAATTCTCATCCTATTGTTCCAATCTAGAGGTTTTTTACTTGGTTCCAAATCTGTTTATTGAAAATTAATTAAGTATGTTGAAATATATTATATTATTTGAAAAGATTATAAAATAATTTACCAAGAAGGTGATCCTCGAGGGAACCATGAGGCATGTATTCGTATACCAATAACCTTTGGGAGCCATCGGTACAATAGCCAACTAAATTGACTAGGTTTTGATGGTGCAAGAGGCTTAACATTAAAACCTCGACAAGGAATTCTCGATTTCCTTGGAAGCCATTTCGGTCTAGTTGCTTCACAGCAACTTCCATATTCAAACTTTTGATCATGCCTTTGTAAACGCGTCCAAATCCTCCTTCTCCGAGCAAATTCTTGGGGTTGAAGTTTTGAGTAGCGATGGCTAAGTCATTGTACGAGAATATTTGGGAAGTTATGTTGCCTTTTCCAATTTTCGATATCTCTTCTGCAATGTATCTTTTCTTGCTTGCATCTAGACATATAAGGTGGTGGAATCAATCAAGAATTAAGAATCAATCGAGAATAAAAATGAGATGTATATTAATTCCTTTTTAAAATTTACCACTCTTTACGGAGATGTTGGCAAATGAAGCTCTTTTAGCATGTTTCAATTCATGGATGCTGTGCCTGAAAGATCTTCTCGCGGTCGATGTTGTTGTTGTTGTTGTCGTAGTCTTTTTCTTCTCCTCTTCAAACTCTAAAATGGTGCAACACGAGAAGCACTTCTTCATACTTTTACTTTTTCTCATTTCGATTTCAATCGATTCTTGAAAAAAAAATTGAAACCGAAAAGAATGAAAAGATAAAACAGAGAATTCTAATTAATTTGACAGAAAATTGAACATTAATTTGCTTGCCCTGAAATTTTGTATATTTTCTTTTTTGGTTTCTGAAACCAAAAAAGAAAACATTTTTGAAGACTAGAATTCCTAATTCAACATGGTGATCCTGATTGGAAAATGGAAAAAGAAACTACTTGGTCAGAATTAGCCAATTTCTGGATAAAAAAAAGATGACCATCAATTCAAATAATTCTAGTTAGTTAGTTAAATTATTGTTGGTTGGAAATTTAAGGACCATTTTCTCCCTTCAATATATATATATAGTAATTTATATATAAATAAATGATAAAATGACAATTTTAGTAAGAAATAAAGTAAGCAGAAATATCTAAAAATAAAAACAGCAATAATATCCCTCAGAATTGAATTGTTATCAGTGGATGTCAGGCGATGTCAGGCACTACTAATTCATCACTGGGATATAGTACTAATAATTTACCTTAATTTCTCCAAAAATAAAATAAATAAATCATGACCCTGATTAAAAATCAAGCTTTGTGTATGTTTAGAGCTGGTTTGATTTTTTGGGTTTTCTTGGATTTTAAAAATTTTTAAGAAAACTATTAAAATATTAAACAAGCTCTAAGTTAGAAAGAGAACATCTCCAAGAATTAATCAACATAGAGAAGATAAGTAAATATTCAGAAAATAATAATAATAATAATAATAATAAAGAAAGAAATAAAATAAGACATAGAATTAATCAACAAGATTATGAGTAATTATATAGGACCAGCGGATCGCTGTTTGGTCAAATACTCTTGCGTTCCAAGTTAATTCTGAGATAGAGGTGCGTTCCAATTTGTTATTTGAATATGAGGCGGCGGTAATAACATCAGATTGACATTTTTATTTTATTTTATTTGTTTATAACTCTAATTTTCATTTCTCTAAGACCTTGTTTGAATTGGGGTTTTTTAAAATTTAGAGGGAGAAAAAAATAATGATGGTGGATGATTTTGATGAGATGATGATTATTTGTGATAAAAATATTTAAAATGTATTGATATATATATAAAATAAAATATTATAATTTAAAATAAAAAGTATTTTAGTATTTTGGTTAATGAAATAAGTGATGTGATGGTTGAAAAATGATTGATTAGAAAAATAATTTTGTTTGATTATTTAAAAACCTTAAGAATCAAATGATATATAAATATATAACATTTTAATAAGATTTTTTTTATTTTTATGCATGTGAGTATTTTTTCTATTATTAAATCATAAGTATATGGTAATTAAAATTGTAGATAAATAAACATAATTCATGTCAAGAAGTTAGTAATTAATTTGATCTTGGAATTCAAATACCTTTTTAATTTTTTATTAAATACAAATTTTTTAACAATTTAAACAAATAAAATATTATAGTTATGATTGAAATTATTAGGGATGATAATGATACCCGTTTATTCGATAACCATCGATGGTCGAGTTCGGAATTTTAAATTGGGTTCGGAGATGGTGAGGGGAGAAAGTTACCTGATCTGGTTTGAGGTTAGGATGGGGAGGGTGCAAAACCCAAATTTAATTCCTGACTATATTTTAAAAATTGTCTATGTAAATTAAAATCTGATTGTATTAATAATCGTTTAAGCCCAACGATAAAACATGACATAATAAAAATATGAAAATAAGAAGAAAAATATACAAATACGTTACCAAGAGATTATAAAGTCTATAGATCTTTAAGAAAAAACGAATAACTCTCCAACCTACTTCACTAGTTTTTCAAAACAAATGTCAAAAACCGTTATAATAATAAAATTATGAATGATACGCATCAGACGACTACGATCATTGAAGATTCAGTAATTTTTCTCTAACTAGATAACTTACTAGAAAATAATCAGGATGGTAACCCAAATATGTATTCATGTCATATCAGTCGCCACAATCAAAACTTTATAGTAACTACCTAAAAACTTGGGCATCACCTAGTGAAGCTCAATCATATTCCCAAAAAAATTCATATACTAGTCACCCTTAATAATTTAAAAGTGTGTGAGTCACTAATTCCACCTCTTTATGACATATATGATAACGAATTAGCATAATGCAACGTTTTCCCATAATACCACAAGAATACCATGAGACGTCCCTAAAGAATCAATAGGCTCTCAACCACACAACCGTCAATTATATAGATCATTTGCAATCCACTAATCCATATTTCGAATTTTAATCTCACTAAAACAATATATGCCACAATTAAGAGTTCTCAATAGTGACTTAATGGCTCATCTCTTCACACCATCATTTATTTCGTAAGCGTTTCAAGTAATAATCTTTTCAATCATTGATGGAATCTAATGGGAATAACTCTTTCTTGGCTTCGAGACACACTTTCTCTCTTGCATTGTAACCCCCAAAAAATTCCTTTGTCCGCAGCATAGCACGTGTTAGTTGACATGTAGCAATACGGGGATCCGGGATGGCTCGAGATTCAATGGTTTCAACATTGATTTGCGTGTCAGACATCTTTTTAAAATAAAACATTATTTTTAAAGATTTTGACAATACCTAACAGCTTTTAAAATTAATCATGTAAAAATAATTAATTTTATTCAAATTTTAATAATGTGGGAATTTGCGGTAATCAAATGACAATTTGAATCTTTTAAAATCCTGGTTTAAATTAATTAAACATAATTATTTAAAAAAAATATTATTTGAAAACAGAGTCGTCAAATGATTTTAGAAAAATCAGTAAAATATACGTATATAAAGGTACTTTATACCAGAGTTTCTATAAGGGGTTCGTTATTTGATTACGTTCAGGAAATGACTTTCGTGTTATGTCCTCCGCTCTCGATGAAAACAGTTTAATTTTTTATAAGTCTGGCTATCAAAAGATTTATATATAATATTTATTTCCTTTAATTAGTAGTCTGGGGTCGTAAACAAGGATAAGTTTAGATTACATAAATAATTATACACAATTATTTAGAAGTGTGTACCTACAATTGTGTTTATGTAAGATTGAGTAAAAAACTTAACAAATATTAGAAAAGTATTAGAATTTAAATATAAATTTTAAATGGAGCTTTAGTCAAAATATTTGTTTGGGAAATATCCCAAAAATATTTTGAAATCATTTTCTGACATCTCGGGATTATTTGAAAATAGATTTAGGTTTCAAAATTACAAAAATAATTTTGGGTTTTGAAAAGTGGAACCAAACAGGCATTAGGACCGGAGTCCTAAGAGTCGGGTCTGGTTTTATCGGAATGGGACCGGAGAGACTTGGTCTAGAAAGAGGGTGCTCTCGATCGGGGTTCGAGAGGCTCGGTCCTAGGGTTCAGAAGGCTCGGTCCTAAACTTGGATTGTTTGATCCTAGGTTTGGGAGTCTCGGTCCTAGATCTAAATTTTTTGACTATGGGTCTTGGGAGTCTCGGTCCCAAGTCAGACCTCTCGGTCCTAGGTGAAAATCATCGGTCGGATTTCTCGGTCCTTACTCAAAAACATTGATCTTAGGGCTCGGTCCTAACTCAAGAACATCGGTCCTTAGTCATAGTCCTAGGTTATTTTTTTGGTCCTCGATCATACAGGACTCGGTCCAAGAACACCGAGTGTTCTTCATTTGGTATAAAAATTTCAGGTTTGTATCTTTTGATACAGACCATCAAAACATGATTTGTAAGTTCCTAACAACTCATATGGTTGTAGGGATCATAACTCCTAATTCTAAACCCAATCAATCGAGCCCTAAGACGATTCATTTTTCAGAACGATTTCTAAGGAAAAAATTCTGATCTTTTGAATTAGGCTATCCCATGGCCTAATTCTTGTTCCAACAGCTTCGATATGATGTTTACAATCGAACACAGCCAAAACAAGAACATCAAGTGAGTTTTGTAATAAATTTTAAAACTGAAATATAAACATTTTATTTCAAAATTTTCAGTTCGATCAAACATGATCGGGATAAATGTTTTATGATTTAAAATTCGTCTTAACATGTTTACAAACATGTTAGGCAACTATTTGAATCAAAATTCAAGCTTAAAAGGTCGAGAACGCGAATTTCAAATTTTCCAGATTTTCAAATCATATTTAGATTTTTTATTATGGTTGAATTGATTAAATCTTTTTCAACAGAAAGCTTAGACGTCATCTAGGTAATTAGGGTTGTGCAAAAAAAACGATAATCGAATCAATAGCTTACCGGTTTTGTTTTACCGGTTTATTGATTAACTGGTTCTAACGGTTCCGATTAACCGGTTTTTTGTCGGTTCCGGTTAACATTTTTTACCGGTTAAATGGTTCGGTTTTGGTTGAACTATTTTTCTACCAGTTTAACCGGTAAATCGATAATAATTTAATTATATATTTTATCATTTATATTAATTATTTTATAAATATTAGATATCCATCGAGGTCGAATAGGAAAATAAAATCTGGGTTCGGAGTCGGTCATCCCTAACTGAAATAGATAAAACTTTATAAGTTATTTTAAATGATAATTTGTTTATATTTCATTTTGACTATTTAACTCATACTTAACTTTATTTATTTTTTGTTATATTAAAAAAAATAGTTATAAAAAAAATTGATGAATACAAATTCGTTTATACACTATTTAGTTATGTCTGGGTGGATCAATTTTATCTTAATTTTAATAAATAACCAAATTAAATTAAGACATTATTATTTATAATTAAATATATTTATAAATAATTAAATTGATAATTAAGACCCATAAACTATTGGGAAAAAAAATTCATTTATAATTTTCCCCAAAAAAAAATTCATTTATAAAGAAAAGAAAGAAGTTGTATAAAATATATAATTATTTAAGGAATTTTGTTTGATGTGTAGGGAAGATTAGATAAATAATTGAGAGAAAACAGAAGAGATAGAAGTTAGGTGAGAATATCTTAGACAACATGACTTTTAATGAATTTATTGATCATGAAATTTTACCAAATTAATTTGTAAGACTCTAGGCAAAAGTGTCAAAATCCTTGTACCAAAAGAATAATAATATTCAAATGTATTTTTATAAATTCACTACATGTGAATAAACTTATTTATTATTAAATAATAGATTAATGGTAATAAAATTGTAGATAAATAAGATACTTCTTGTTTCCAATAATTAACTATCTATTTAAATTAACTAAATTTAGTAATTTTTGAAAGGTTGATTAAAAATATGTTCGAGAAATCATCTCAACTTATATCAAGCACATTTTTAGTTATAATTGAATATGGGATCATCTAAGAAAAACATTTTTTATTGAAATTGATCTTGAAGATCAATTACAAATAGTTTAAAAAACAATTTAAGCAACAGTTATATTTGTGTATCTTAAGTTCTTAAATTGTGTTCTTATGTAATGGATTTAAATGTTATCCTTCGGTAAATATTCATATATATTGTACTGAAAAATTATATATAAAATCAAAGAATATTTTGATGAGTTGCATTTATTCAAAAAGAATTTATTTATTTTTATTTATAACTTGGGGCATTGCATAGCTCAACATGATGATTGATAAGTGCTTTTCCAAGTTAATAGTTGATTATTAGCTGATTATGAGGGGGCAATTTAATGCGTTGTGACACTTTTTTGTTTTTTTTTTATTTTTACGAAAATGCCCTAGTTGCTTCACGCAATCTGAGATTGTGTGACGCAATTTTTTATTTTTTTATTTTTCAAAAAATTTTAATTATGAATTTTTTTTGGACGAAAATACCCCAGTTGCGTCACGCAATCGCGAGACGAAATAAAATAAAATAAATAAATTATCTCGCGATTTCCAGTTGCGTCTCGCGATTGAGGACGTATCGCGACATAGGCAAAATTGTCCAAAAGTAAAAGATGTCACCCGGCTTTTTTTTTTTTTTTCTTTGTAAGAGCTTTTTTTTAAGCGCCGCCCTTTTAACATTTAAGCTTTTTTAGGGCCATCTGATCCAATTTCTCTTCTGAGGCAAGGGTGCGTATCAATTTGTTATTTGAATTTGAGGCGGCGGTAATCACATTGATTGTTTTTATTTTATTTGTTTATAACTCCAATTTTCATTTCTCTAGGAATCAAATTATGTATAAATAAAATATATAGTTTACATATATTTTGAACAAATAAAAAATATTTTTTTTTACTAATTTAAAAATTATGATTGAAATGAGGGATGACAATGATACTAATATATTTGATAACGTAGATATCCTGTGTTCGAGTTCAGGAATTTTAAATTGGGTTCGGTGATGGTGAGGGGAGAAAGTTACCCGATCGGATTGGGTTGGATTAGGATGGAGAGTGTGCGAAACTCAAATCCAATTCCTGAATATATTTTAAAAATTGTCTAAGTAAATTGAAACATGACTATGTTAATAATCGTTTAAGCACGCAACAATAAAACATGAAATAATAAAGAAAAATGAAATATAAAGATAAAAAATACAAACACGTTACCAACCGATTATAAAGTTCATAGATATTTAAGAATAACGAATAACTATCCAACATATTTCATTGGTTTCCAAAACAAATATCAGAAATCGTCATAATAATAAATTATGATTGAAACACATCAAACAACTACGATCATTAAAAGTTCGGTGATTTTTTTTCAACTAGATAGTCTACCATAAAATAATTGGGATAGAACCAAAATGTGAAAAATATCATATTAGTCGTCACAATCCAAACTTCATAACAACTACACAAAGACTTGGAGATCACCTAGTGAATCTTAATAATATTTCACAAAAAATATCATATACTAGTCACCATTGACAATGCAAAAGTGAATAAGTCAATGATTCTACCTATTTATGACACATACGACAATGACTTACCATAATGCCACAAGATCCCACCAGACGCCTTTATAGAATCAAAAGGTTTTTAACCACACAACCGTCATTTACATAGATCATTTGCAATACTCTGATCCATCTTTCGAATTTAATCTCACTAAAACAATCATTAATTTCATAGTATTTCAAACAATAATTTTTCTATCATTTTTAAAAACAAAAATGTAGCCACAAGGGGTTAAACACATGGTCCGCAAACATATTTAACAATTAACTAGGCGCAAAACTTGTCGTCTTAGCCTGACGGGCTCAAATCTAAAACCTCTTAAGAAGGCTGGAGATATTCAACTCTTATTATCGTTAGGCTAGAATAGGGGATAATCTTTTCAATCATTGATTGTATCTAATCGGAATAATTCTTTCTTGGCTTAGAGACACTTTCTCTCTTGCATATAACTTTGCAGTAGATTATTTAGTTTTTTAGATGACAATTATTCAATGAAGAAGGGTTTGAGTAGAAAGTATACGAAAAATGTGGGATATCACGCACATTAGACTAAGGCTGTTAAAATTTCGAATTGACTCTTAAAATCTTACGATTTTATGATTTCACTTAAGGTTAATTTAGTAAACTCTTACAACTTTAAATTTTTAATAATAAATTTTAAGATTTTACGAGTTTATAAATAAATTTAATTTTACGATTTTACTTTTAAAAAAATAAATTTATATTAAATTAAAAAATAAAATTATTATTTATTCAAATAAATTAATTAATTTTATTATTACTTATTATTATTTTTTAATTAATTTTATATTTAAATATATAAAATTTTAAAATTGACTGAGTATAAAATAATTAATTATATATAAAAATATTAATAATATATAACTAATATATTTTCAAATTAATTTTTTACAATTTCAAATATATTTTAAATTTTACGAGTTCACAACTAACCCACAATTTTCATTCAACGTCATATTATTTATTATGTGTCTTCCCTTTTCTACATCATCATGGGTTAAATTCCTCAAGTTTTGATACTCCTGTCTTCCCTTTTCTACATCATCATGGGGTTAAATCCCTCAAGTTTTGATAATCCAACACTCTCGAACTTACTAAAACATGTGGTTGTCAGTCTATTTCAAATCTCTTTAAATTTGTCATCTAAACAAATAGTCTTTCAACATTTACAAAGTTAGTCATACGGATTCAATCAATGTAAAATGAGTTATCACTGGCTTTCTTGTCTGTCTAAACAAGTCGATAACTCCAACACAAATGAATTTAATGTGTTTGTTCATAATTAATAAGACACAATAATAGCACATTCATAGCATACATCACATACCATCACCTTAGCATACATCACATACCATCACCTTTTACATTTGTGTTGAGTAATGAATATGTAAATTAGAGTGATGCACCGAATTCGAATTCTTATCAAGCTTAATAAATTCATCATGCCAACTATAAAAAATATCATAATTCCACGTATAAAGATCATGATTCAACATATTCTTTGGCATCCCAGACAATCAAATTCAGTAACTCATTTTCTCCCCTGACTAACTTAAAATGTTAGTCAAGAAACCCATTAATTTAATTTGCCATCAACTTAAATGCTATAAAGCATCAACTGCTTCAGAAGTAATACATTTACATATAAAAGATCTATAAACTTCATTAATATCTTGCAAAAAGATAGTGAAAAGACTACTGAATGTAAATGATGAATAATAGCCAAAAAAATCAAATAATGAAACTTAAAAATCTATAAAATGCCAAATAATTATACTTTTTACATACACAAAAAAGAGTTGCAAAACGAGTTGATAGCTACCTTGTTTCAAAATCCCAAGTCAACCTGGAACTCATAGCAAGAAATCTAAGAAGAAGATAAGTTATGTTCTAATAAAACAATATCCCTCAGAATTTAATTGTCATCAATGGATGTCAGTCCACTACTTTTACTTAATTCATCACCGGGATATATATAGTGGATTACCATTTGATCTTTTATGGTTCATGAAATTAACAAGAAACTATTGAAGAATCAAGTTTATTATGATTCATGCCTAAACTACAACTCCTATAACAGAAACAATGAATCAAAACAATCAAATTCATAAATACAAAATATAGTTTTCAATAAAGATATCATTTTTCAGCAAACAGTATTTTCTCAAACAAATGATAGTGTTTGCAAACAAGAAAAACAAAGATGATTTGTTACCATGTTATAGATCATCAATCAACCTTGCAATTTTAGCAAGAAATCATCTAATAGAACAAGATCCCTCAGAATTGAATAGTCATCAATGGATGTCAGTCCACTACTTTAAATTAATTCATTCATCACTGGGATTACTATTATCCATGGAAGATAACAAGACCCTATGTAAAAATCAAGCTTATACCGGTTCTTGTATAACATAAATCTGTCAATATTCAAACTTAGTGACATAGATCCACGCATATACCCTCAAAGAGAAAATCATAAAGAATTGTTTTTTATTGGTACAAAACAGTTTGAAATCATAGAAAATCAATCATCAGCATCCCTCAGATAGTATTTTATCCGCAATAAACTTTCAGTCTACTTTTAACGTTAATATTGAAACAAAGTTATTCATCATGGGGATGCAGTATACCAAATGAAAACGGTGAAAGGAAGGAAGAAAAGAAAGCACCAGATGCAAACTAAAGAATCTCATAACTAGAGCAAAATAAAGAAAGCGCAATCACAGATCTATGCAAGTCTATTGCTGAAATGTAGATCCAAAACAACCAAGAATGAACAAAGAAAAGAACTTGATAAATCAAAGGACTCTTGCAAGAAAGAAAGAGAGAGAGAGAGATGATTTTTACGGCGGCGGGATCTCTTGAGTTTATATGGAACAAGCGGATAGCTGCTAGGTCAAATGCTCTTTGGGTTCCAAGTTGTGAGCGGCGGTAATCACAGAAATTATTTTTTTATTTTATTTTTTTATATATCAAATTTTGATATATTTTAAAAAAAAAAAAAATAGATAAAATTATTTAATTTTAAAATATATATATTTTTTATCAAATATAAACTTTAACATTTTAACTAATTTTTTTTTAAATAAAATACTATAATTTACAAATAATTTCGTTTTAAGTCCAATAATGAAAATATTTTTTATTGAGAATCAAGACATTTGTTGATTTAGTCAAAAGACTTTTTGCCATAATTTCATAATTTTTAATATTTAAATTATTAATTAAAAAAATATTGATTGAATACCAGTGTCATGGCTATTTTTTTGTTAGATTAATTTACAAGTTTGGTATTTTAAGGTGATTTTTTTAATATAAGCACAAAAATTATTGATATATATTTAAAATCGTCACTTAAATTAGTTTTATTCTTCTCCGGTAAAGTTATTTATAAAATAATATAATTATACATAAAAAAAATTATATATATATATATATATATATTGTAGTTCAATGTTAAAACTTAATTATTAAAAAATGTTTGAATCAGGTTCTAAACTTTAAGCTGGGCCAAATTAAATAATTTTAGGATCGAGCTCGGTTTATTTAGCATATATTCGGGCTCGAGCTGAGTTCGAAATTTAATATTAAGGCTTATAAGCGGTTAGAATATAATTATTTTAAAGACTTTTGACATAATTTCTTAGTTTTTAAATCTTAAATTCATTTAAAAAATATTGATAGAATAACATAACAGTGTTATTCAAAATTTCAAATAAAACAGAGCTATTTTTTGTTAGATTAATTTAAAAGTTTGGCATGTTAACATGATTTTTTTAATATAGACACACAAACTATTGAAATCAAAATCTGTCAATTAAATTAGTTTTATTCTTTCCTAAAAAGTTATTTACAAAATAATAAAATTATACAAAAGAAATTATATATATATATATTATAGCTTGATGGTTGAAATTTAACTATTAAAAAAATGTTTGAGTTCAGGTTGTAAATGAGTTGATTTGGGTCAGTTTCAGGCTCGAGTTCATTTTATTTAGTATAATCGTGCTCGAGTTCAGTTCGAGTTTTAATATTAGAGCTTGAGTCTATCGATTTAGTTGGGCACACGAGTGCTCGAATTCGATTGGTTTATAGTTCGTTAAGAGCTAGTTTAGATTCTAGAAGAAGTTGAAATTTAATTATTAAAAAATTGTTTGAGTTCAGGTTGTAAACGAGTTGAGTCGAGTCAAACTGAACAGTTTCATGCTCGAGTTCATTTTATTTAGTATATTCGTGCTCGAGCTCAGTTCGAGTTTTAATATTAGAGCTTGAGTCTATCTATTTAGTTGGGCACACGAGTGCTCGAATTCGATTGGTTTATAGTTCGTTAAGAGCTAGTTTAGATTCTAGAAGAAGTTGAAATTTAATTATTAAAAAATTGTTTGAGTTCAGGTTGTAAACGAGTTGAGTCGGGTCAAACTGAACAGTTTCAGGCTCGAGTTCATTTTATTTAGTATATTCGTGCTCGAGCTCAGTTCGAGTTTTAATATTAGAGCTTGAGTCTATTTATTTAGTTGGGCACACGAGTACTCAAATTCGATTGGTTTATAGTTCGTTAAGAGCTAGTTTAGATTCTAGAAGAATGATTTACCTTAGATGAAGAGTCCACCCTGTTTTGGGTTATTATATATTAATATATGTTAGAACATATTACGAAAATAATAAAGAAAAAACACAAATTTAAACGTAATTAATGAAGATAAAATTTTGTTACGTATACTTATAAAAAAAAATTAAGTAGATTAGAACAAATATTACATCATGATAGTTTAAGGTTATGACATTAGTTTATACTAGCATGTATCCCGTGCATTTGCACGAGTAATAATAATATAAAAAACCGTGAAAAAAATATTACGGTAAAATTTTTATGGACGGGTCAACCCACAATCCGACCCAAGTATCAATTTACTCTCACATATATCCAAATTAACCACAACTCTCGACCCGGCAATCCGGACACTTTAAAAATTAAGCATCATTATATATATATATATAGATTAGTTTGTTAAAAAGTTGAACTTATATTGTTAAAATGTCACGCGTTTATCAAATTTTGGGTTGAATTTAAAATATAAAATGTTATTAGTCTAGTTGGTTAAAAAGTTGTACTTGTTTTGTTAGGTTACAAGTTCGAACCATATTTACAGCATTTTTAATTTTATTTTTAACCGTTTTAAGTTTATGGGCGGGTCAACCCACAATCCGACTCAAATATCCATTTACTCTCACATATATCCAAATTAACCACAGTTCTCGACCCGGCAATCCGAATACTTTAAAAATTAAGCATCATTATATATATAGATAACCCTAACAAATACAAAATTGGACTAGAATGCTCTTAAGACGAAGACTTTAGAAATCTAATTACATTTATATATATATATATATATTAAGAACGTTGATTTTCACCGTTTATTGCGAAAACAATAAAAAATAATAACATAAATTTAAACGTGATTTATCAAGATAAAATTTGGTTACGTCTATTTAGAAGAAAAAAATTACTATTAAGTAGATTAAAACAAATATTACATTAATTTATTTAAGGGTATGACATTAATTTATATAACCCTAAGAAATATAAAATTGGACTAAAATGCTCTTAAGCAAAGACTTTACAAATCTAATTATACTCTTCAATAAACTCAAACAGATATAAAATATCATACCTAATATAAAATCTTAATGAATATATAATTTAGTTGTTTATTAAGAAAATTCAAATATTCAATATGAATAAATATTAAATAAAGTTTTAAACTAGTCTCTAAACGAAAATGTTCACTGGCACATAAACGAGTTTTTAAACGAATACGTCACCCCATTAACGAGCCTCTAAACGAATATGTTTGCGAGTTGACGACCCGACTATCTAAAGTTCTAGATCAACGGATTAAAATTTTAAACTGGTTCGACTCATTAATACTAAAAAAAGATCTGAACCGAGCTTTTTACCGAAATTGAAATAGCTCACGAACATAATTCATTTACGTCCCATAAATTTTAAATTTAATTAAGATAAGGTATGTATGGCGGTTCGACCCTCCCAGAGTCCCAGTAAACCGAATCGTTCGGGTTAGTTTGGTCATTTTATAAACCTTCGTTTATTTTGTTTGATCAATTCGATTCATTTTCGGTTTAATTTAAACCGGTTCTTTCGATAAGTGCGGTTTAATTAGTTTTGCTTATCCCTAATTATTTAATTATTTATAAAATTGTTATTTTGTTTAATGTAATAATATAAATATTGTGATGAACTAAAGATCACAATTTTCAGGGATTTGTGAAAGGAGAACGGAGAAGAGAAACGGTAAGACGACGACTCCTATTTGACACTGTGTTCTTCATTCAATTGAATGGTTGATTATACCCAGTTCATAAGCATCAATAATTCAATGAATCTGACTTCCCATTTTGCAGTAACAATTTTTCATCGTGGCTTAGCGAGCTGTTCTTCCCTTTAACTCGCCGGCGCCTGCGATCGAATTAGGAATTCAGGAGTGAAGAGATGAGGCGCAGACCTGGAATTGGCGGGTTGCAGACGGCTGCTGCTGCGAGGGTTTTGATCATTCTCCTGATTAGTTTCGTCGATGATGATTTCCCCCCTCCTTACTAATTTTTTATTTTATGCATCTCTACCCATGATTGACTTCAGGATCAGTATCGTTTGCTGGGAGAAAATGTTTCTAAGTTGAGAACTGATCTTATGAAAGAACAACTCTCGACTTTCCGATCCCAATTAGAAGATTTCGCCAGAAAACACAAGGTTTGTCATTTGTGTAGTATTTTGATTCCGATGATTCCTCAAAATGCCCATCTGATTGATTGAAACAGAATGACATACGCAAGAATCCAGCTTTTAGAGCTCAATTCCATGAGATGTGTTCAAAAGTAGGTGTGGATCCTTTGGCTTCAAATAAGGGTTTCTGGGCAGAGCTTTTAGGCATTGGTGATTTCTATTATGAACTAGGTTAGTGTCAATCTTCTTTGTGACAGCTTTTGTTTTTTCTCTTGATGTGTTGAAGCTGTCTCTCTAAGTATGTATTTTGTATGTTATCTTAGCAAGTGTAATTTGATGTGCCTAGACAGGGGTGCAAATAGTGGATATTTGCTTGTCTACTAGACCTCTTAACGGAGGTTTAATCAGCTTGGAGGAACTCCGCAAGCTGCTCTCTCAGAGACGAAAAAGTGCTCGTGAATCTGTTTCAGATGACGACTGCTTGCGTGCTATTAGTAAATTGAAGGTATGTTCGTTTAATGTTGTTCTTGGCGCCACGAGTGTGGATGTTGAGTTTGATGATCTGCGATTGATCATAGACTTCATCTTGAAAAAATCATTTTTGTTAGATTACTTGGGCAGTTTATCTGATTCAAAAACAAAAGTGTTTCCAAATAGGATTATGATGAACAAATAACTATGCTTTAGTTTCCAACTAAACACAGTATTGATTGCTTGTATTTATATGTTTGGCAACTCCATTTAGGTTTCCTTGGTGATGCACGATTCTTGCGATGTATATAGTTTTCACTTTTCTCTTTTCAGATGCTAGGAAATGGTTTTGAGGTGATTTCAGTTGGAAAAAAAAAGCTTGTGCGATCTGTCCCAACCGAGCTAAATAAAGACCACAATGAAATTCTCGAGTTGGCTCAGGTTTTCTTTCCTTCTCCTTCTCCTTTTTTACTCCCGTAAATGGTATGGTTGATATCCTAGCAAATCTCTACATCACAAATGCCTGTAAATAACAATCTTCATAAAATTCAAGCTAACGTGAATAAGGGGTTTAATATGTTATTGAAAAAGTGTATTACAACAACTAGTTACAAGAATAAGAAATGTGTTCTTATTTGATCATTTAAGAAATGTGCATAAACTATCGATAATGGGCATTGGCAGGCTCAAGGATTTGTGACGGTTGAAGAGGTAGAGCGAAGACTCTCATGGTCCACTGGCCGTGCTACTGATGCACTAGAAACCTTGTTAGAAGTAAGTCTTTTTCTCCACTTCTTCTACATAGGCTTTGTGAAGGTGGTAAATTTGTTTTTCATGTTGGTAACAAATACAATTACAGGATGGTCTTGCAATGATAGATGATGGTCATAGAGATGGAAAACGTCGTTATTGGTTTCCGTGTGTGTCTTCCATTTCCTCCTACTCTGGAACCGACTCTCTATCTGAGTCGTAAGCATATTTTTAACATATCGAAGATGAACAATGAACATGTCTGTTGAGGATGAACTTCTCATAAATGGGTGGTAATACATTTTCTGAACTAAAACATTTCCATGTTTGCTGAATATTTCATTCATAGTGTTGTGTGCATTACAGATTACATTTAAAAGTCATTTCCACTTGAGCTAACTTTGGTCATATTTTTAGTTGAAATCGAACTTAAAATATTTGATTTCTTATTTTAATGGGAATAGAATTTATTATATTTAATCTCTTAGTCATCAAATTGATTGAAAACAAGTGCAGTTATAGATAGATTGTATTATCAAAATACCAATTACAATATACAAATTAAAAGTCAAAAGTCATGACTTTAGAGGAGTATTAACTTTTTAAAATTTAAGAAAAATAAAAATAAAATTACACTTCCAAATTAAATTAAAAAAATAAAAATAAAAATAAAATATTAAGTTTCTCTAATTAGGTTTAGTTTTCTGAACTGATCATTCCAAATATTATTTTGAAATGGACTATTAATTTATTTAGTACATCACAAGAAGCTTCCTATACTAAATTGAGATTAGGATAAGACCCTCTTAATATTTAATTTCACTATATATTTAATTGTATATAAAAAAAATGATGTATAATTTTTTTCTAATAATATATTTTAAAAGTATTTTTTTTGGTAATAGTTTAATTAGTAAAATGATACAATGGCAAGAACTGAGATTTCAAATAGGTTGAAGAAGAAGTTTAGAAAAACTTTTACAAATAATGTGAAAATGGGCAATAGAGAATTGAAGACTATTAATCATCAAATGTTTAAATCCATTGATAAATATAAAAATATAAAAATATGAATAAATTTTGAGAAAAGAGAATTTATATATTGTAGAAACACCAATTTTGAAAAATAAAATGAAAAAAGGTTTGTTCATGGAAGATGCATTAGATTTAGAGACAATGTACAACCAAAAGTGTTTCATAAACTGTAATTTTCTAGGTTAATGAATGGAAAAAGAGTTAATTAAAAAGATAGGTCAATTTCAAATAATTTTGTAACTATTTGACTAAAAATAATTGATGCAAGTTTAACGATTATATTCAATCGAAGTGTATAATTCATAACGTCATTATTATGACACTGAAATTAGTGTTTGAAAGCTCATTGAATCGGTTGAGAAATTATCGTTCTTCTTGACGTTAATTATTTTATTGTACGTTGCCTACCTTCTTTTTTTTCTCTCTTTTTCTCTCTTTTTATTTTTTATTTTTTTAATATCATATTTTATTTGGTCATGGACATTTTAATTTATCGTGAACTTAAAAAAAACTAGTTTAATTTGTTAAAGTTTTCTCAGATTATTATTATTTTTATTTTTATTTTTTTTTAAGGAATTAAGAACTAACATAACATTGACTTCATGACTCCCGTTCACAGAGACGAATACAAGCATGACTTCATGACTCCCAACCCTAGTTAATTTTTTTATTTTTATTTTATATATATATAAAAAAAAGGTTAAAATCCTATCATAAAATATAGGCTATTTCCCTTTTCCAGTGCAACTATATATGTATATATATATAATTCTTCATTTCCATATTGTTTTGTTTTTGAGTAGTTTACAATCAAATAGTTTTTTTGATTTATTTTCCTTAATTCTCATTTCATAATTTCTTCTATAGTTTTATCTAAATATGAAATGTTTAATTTTCTAATTCCGAATCCCATCATTTTTTAATATTCTAATTTTTTGGGTAATTTTTTTTATTTTTATCTTTTTATGCATATAATTATTATAAACGATTTTATATATATGTTTGATTGAATGTATAACAACGAGAATATGTCCTTTTAACATCACTTAGTCCATTTTTATACTTAAAAAAATTCATTCAACTGATTTAACAGTGAGATATTAATTTATAACGAAGTTTATTCTGAAAATTTCATAGGAAAACATTATTATTTTGAAGTATGAATTGATACGTTATAAATTTGATGCAATGCAGAATGTAAACGTTCTTACATTTGTTGAGTTGTGTAAACAATTCATCGATAATAATTATCTTGTTTTAACACTACATGTTTCTACTATTGATAAAACAATTTCAATAATTAAAAAATGTGAAGACGGAAATTCCTAATAAAATGAATGATATTTTTGTTGTTGATTATATGACCCTCTATATTGAATTAGATTTAATTAAGGATATAAAAATAAATTTTATTATAAAATACTCCTATTTTTTAAATTTCATAAAACTAAACTTATTTAAACATTATAATATCTTATTTTTATATATATTAATTTTTATTTTAAATTCAAGCACACCCCTACTATTATTTCTAGATCTTTCGTCCCTTGCCCGTTCAACTCAAAACGCTTTCGGATTAAATTAAACCCTTGACAATTTCTCAGATTATTATTATATAATTTATTGCCTAACTAGATTAACTCAAATATTAAGAGTTTCAAACCAATTATGGTTCTTAATTTTTTTTCTTCTTCATATAAGTAATTTATTTAATTAAAATAAAAAGTTTATATATATATTATTTAATAAATTATAGTATTATTTAGTTAGTTATATATATCCGTTGCGTTTATAATAAAATCAGTTTTCACTATTTCTTGGTAACGGTTACTCTTCCAAGAATCCTCCAACGTCGTCCTACCGTCGCTCGACGTCGGCGGCATTCTCTCCGGCGACGTCGTCGTAACGTCGGCGGCATTCTCTCCCTTGTTTCCTCCCGCCTGTTATCTCCCTCGACTTCGCGCAGCCGTCTTATATCTGGCAAGGCTCTGTTCTTCTATCTGTATTACTGCATTTAGCTTTACATGTTCAGCTACAAAACATTCAAGACAATATCTGTTTCTTGATCACTGCCAAAAACAAGTAATATATAGCGAAATTCATATTTAGAAGTTTGATTTTGATAAACTTGGTTTTTCCTTGAAGTTTAAGAGTTAATGGTTATGGCGCAATAAAGGATTTCCATGAAACTGAAGTAATTATAATTGCTTTTCCTTCATGTTCTCTAGTCATACAACAAAATTAGTATTTTCTAGACAGGAAATGAGTTTTCAAGAAAAGGGTTTTGGTGCATCTTCAAGGTCTAATACTGATCAGCACTTGAATAATATATTGAACTAAATACATTTGTACTGCAGTTCGAACTAGAAAATCTGTTTTTTTTTCAATCATTATGAATCCAAAATCTGGCGATAAAGCTGGGAAGAAGCAGAAGGTATCGTATCGATCTCTTTTACTGTTCTAGATCAAATTAGCTCCTGGATTAAGCATCGAGTTGTAATTTTGAAAATCTTGACATATTAATATGAACTGTTGTAGGTGAGGTTTGCTCCAAAGCCTCCTAAAAAATTGCTGAAACCTGTGGTTCCTAAAGTGTAATTTCCTTTCTTTGTCAGAACCTATTTATTTGGTTTCTCAAATCAATTTATTTTGAAACACACTACAATCTGTTTCAATTATAGTTCAAAGGTTGAAGCTGCTGTTTCCGATGATGCTCGTGCACAAGAATTGTTGCGTAGTTTCAATGTAAGTATCACGAGTTGTTACGTATAAAAGCACTGCTTATTTGAGTAGCTCTGGTCTCTGTTATACTATATATCTTCACTTTATTTTCCAGGAGTCTAGGGCCAAAACAGAAAAGAAAGGTGATCTTTTGGCTTTCTCATTTGTTAACTAGCAAATTGATCATGTTCTTGTTACAATTTGTAGTTTTGGGCATATATTATTACCTAAGTAACTATTGGAACTGATCACTTCATTGACATTTTACAGAAACAAATGTACAAGTTGCATTTGGCTATGGTGGTACCTCAACTAGTTTTAGGTCATCTGGAAGTTCCAAAAAAGGTGGAAATACATCTTCTTTCGACCTCGGTAGAATTGTTGCTTGAAGTATATATAGTTGATTAGAATTATTATTATATTTCTAACTACTACAGGATCTTCTAGTTCATCAAACTTGAAAACAAAGAAAGAATACCAAGAACCATGGGTGGGTAAACTAATTGATATGATTTCATATTCCTTTGTCACAATCTCTTTAATTGAATATAACTGCAGGATTTTAATAGTAACTATCCTGTAAGTCTTCCTTGGAGGATACCTTATTCAGGAAATCCAGGTAATATTATTATTACAAAAATCCATACAAAGTATCGAGAATGATGTATAAATTGTCTGTGCAGAACGTCTGAATGAAGAGGAGTTTTGGGAAGCTTCAAAGACTACACAAATTAATGAAAATACTCCATCAAAACCTGCAACAGACCTTGGTTTGATGGTTAGTTAATTCATTTTTATGTCAAAATAATGATTGTTTCTTTATGGTAATTTAATTAATGTTGTTGTAGGAAGTGAATCCAAAAACAAGACTTTTATTCCTTCAATTGCCAAACATTATTCCTACATTAAACAATAGTCAAAGCTCAGCTGCTTCAAGTTCTTCTAATAAGGCAGTATCTTCAGAGAAAACTTGCAAGTTGAATGAGTTACCTGCTGGCTATATGGGAAAACTGTTAGTTTACGAGAGTGGCGTTGTCAAGCTTAAACTCGGTGAAACCATATTCGATGTAAGATTTGAGACTCTCTGTTTTGTTATAATGCAATTTTACCATTTGATTTGATCTGATATGATATGATCTGATCTCATTGGAGTTGTTAATATTGCAAGTTTATGAAGGGTTGAATAATTCATTTGCTCAAGAAGCTGTTGCTATCAATACAAAAACTGCTCAGATTTGTTCCCTTGGGGAGCTCAACAAAACCGCGATTGTTGTTCCAGACGTCGAATATATTATAAATAGTATCATTCAAAGTGATTTCCTATCGTAACATTTTTCCTCTGATTTAACCCGACTATTATTGAATTTGTGTAGCATTTAACATAGTGTTCATAGTTCATGCAATTGTATGATTTGAAATTTCAATTGGAGTTACTTAAGGGCTAAGCTAATTTTATATAATTGACATTATTGAAATGATTATAACACTTGAGATGGACATCTTTACACAGGTTGACTAAATAACAATTATACTTAAATTATCCATTTTGTTAATATGCAAAGATTGATTGAATACAGATCCAAAGAATGAAAACAAAATATTAAGTTTGTATAATTAAATTTTGTTTTTAAATATTTTTCTATATGAATCCAATCCAAATAGTATTTAAAAATGGACTATTATTAATTAATTTAGTACATGAACCAACCAACAAGAAGCTTCCTACCCTCCTAATTAAGTATTTCATTATATTACAAATGATCATTATAAAATTTTAACTTCTTCTGTAAAACTATAAAAATTTTGAAAGCATTCTTCTTCAAGAAGAATCAATAATAATATATATACTATTTTTTTATAAAAGAATTTATTCTGATTAAATTCAATTAGTAGTTATATATAAAAAATTAATTAGTAAATAATATAAAATATCATTTACAAAATAATTAATGATATAGATGACAAATTGTTGAAAAGATCCAAAGATCCTACCATTTTTTAGGGACATCCAAAAAACAAACTCAATTAAGTTTATATACGATAAGTAACGATATCGATAAGTGTTGAAGTTGAGCAAGAAAAACGAACCAATGAAACGGTGTCAGTAGAATGAAAAATAACTTCAATCCAATAAAAATGTTTTTGCTGTTAATAAGAGAACATATACGGACTCGAAAAAAAATTATCAACATAATTGGAGGGTATAAACAACAAACGATATGATCAACGTTGATAGTATTATTCGAATTACAAAATTATAGTCCAACTAAACATGAGTCGAACCGAACAAAATATAACATAAACTCAAATCTGAATTATAAAAAAATAAACGAAACGCCCTGTAATACTTAAAAAAAAATAAAAAATCAAATGACCAAGAAGAAATAGAAAAATTTACTTACTTGAGTATGAGTTATTTAAAAACATTTTTGTGTCTAAATTATTTTGTATTTAAAATTGAGTCATTTGAGTAAAAAAGGAAAATAAAGAATATTTTCATGAAGCGTAAAACTGGGTTATTTGAGAGTAAACATAAATAATTAAAACCAAATCTTTTATAATTTCATTTTCATGAATATTTTCAATAAACTATGAGGGAAAATATTTTAATTGCATAATCCAGATTAATCAAGATTGAGACTAATTATTAACAGACCTGTCAATTCAATTGTATGTAATTTGTTAATTGACTTAATTTACAAAGCGACATTAACAGTGTCCATACAGGAAGGAAGGAAGGTAGTATCCCGCCATTGATGGAATCAAGACAGTGTTCAGGAAGCTACTTCCATCATCATATTTCTTGACAACCCATTTTTTCTATTTTCGTCTTCATCTCATTTCTCTTACATATCTCTCGTTTCTCTCTTTCTCTCATCCTCAAGCTCAATTCTTGCGTCCATGGCTGCTGCTTCATCCTTTCTCACCATCTCCTTCCTCCTACTGATCACATCCCACCACACAAACGCTCTGAAATCACCCTTTCATGCAAGGGACATACTTCCTCTCTTGCCAAGACAAATATCGTGGCCAATTCTCAAATCAATCGGAAGCCCTGTAGATCTCCTCCCTGCTTTTGTAGGTTCAGCTTCTGCAACTTATAACACTTCTCTTTACTGGAAAGGAACTTGCTTTGATAAGAACAAAGCTTGGATTGAATTTCACAACAAGACTAATAGTGAATTCGGTGGAGGAACTCTTCACATTGAGGTAGGTGATGATCAGAATCTAAACTGGATTTGAATATTCAAATGCTTATCATTTTTCAAATCTTTCAGGTGGATCATGCATCTAGTTGGACATGTATGGATCTTTATATTTTCGCAACTCCATATCGAGTGACATGGGATTACTATTTTCGTTCACGTGATCATACGATGGAGTTCATGGAATGGGAAGGGAAAGCTGAGTATGAATATGTCAGTCTTCTTCTTAAAAAATAGCATTAAAAAGTTGTAATTTAGCAACACATATTAAGGTTTTAGATATATGACAGGTGAAGCGCAAGGGGATATCAATATTTCTAATGCAAGCTGGAATGTTGGGTACACTTAAAGCATTATGGAATGTATTTCCCTTATTCACAAACACAGGCTGGGGAGAGAATTCGAACATCGACTTTCTGGAGAACCATATGGGTGCATCTTTTGAAATCCGTCCTAAACCATGGTCGGCAGAGATTAACACCGACGATATTCAATCGGGGGACCTCATTGTTATATCGAAACTAAGAGGCAGATGGGGAGGTTTCGAGACTTTGGAGAAATGGGTCACTGGAGCTTATGCAGGACATTCTGTTGTTTGTTTAAGGGATTTGGAAGGGAAACTTTGGATTGGTGAATCTGGACATGATCATGACGAGGTCAAATAAACTTCTTCTTTTTTCTTGGATTAATGTAGATCGATGTTTGTTTATATGTGAATTTGTGTTTGTATTTGAGACAACAGGGACCAGAGACAATTGAAATATTAACATGGGATGATTGGTGGATTTCTGTGACAACAGAAAAATCTGATCCTCATGTTGCTTTGCTTCCTTTGAGTTCAAGTGTTCGTGCCAAGTTTAATAACACGGCTGCTTGGCAGAGTGCTCTAACCATGTCTGGTTCTCTTTATGGTTACCATAACATGATCTTTAGCTGGATTGACACTGTTTCAAACAATTATCCTCCACCTTTGGATGCTCATGTGGTAATAATCCTTGTTTTTTCTTAGCTCTAAGTGGTAAAAGATTTGAACTAAGTTTCAGATTCAATTCCCATTAAGAACAGAAACCTGACATTTTTAGGTTTGCAGATTGCTTCTGGAATGACTGTCTGGACCAGACTACAGCCTGATTACGCAGCTAACTTGTGGAACGAAGCCTTGAACTTGCGGCTAGGAACTAAGGTGCGGCTAACATTTTGTTTGTTTGTTTTCAATACAAAGGCTGATGGTTTTTAACGAGATATTGGAATTCATGTAGGATCTGGATCTTCCTCATATTATAACTGAAGCAGTCAAAAGAGGGTCATCTTTCGACGAGTTGTTGGCAATTCCAGAACAAGATGTTTGGATCTATAGTGACGGAAAGTCAGTATCTTGCATTGCTTTCATTCTTGAAATATACAAAGCAGCTGGACTGTTTGGGCAGTTATCTAGATCCATACAAGTTACAGAGTTCACGGTTAGTTCCTTCAAGAACATCGAGTAGAAGTCTTGGTTTAATTTGGCTTAAGGTTTGTCTTATGATATTGTTGAATGAATTGCAGATTAAAGATGCTTATAGTCTGGATTTTTTCGAGAAGAATTCAAGTATGCTTCCAAAGTGGTGCAATGATGGTGATACTGTGAAGATGATGTTTTGTCAAATATTGGGTCAGTACAGAATGGAACTACCCGGATATAACTCAATGCCTCCCTATGCTCACATGAACGAAAGGTGCCCGTCTCTACCCCCCACATATTATAAACCTACCGGTTGCTGAGGGTGTAAAACGTAAAAATACAAAGCTATAACCACGAGATTCATAAGGCTTGTCGCTATCCGTTCAAGAACAAGAACATGAATCCGATTGTTTGATAATCTCTTTTGTTCATGTGTTGTTTTAATTAGGGTTTTTATTCATACTCATCATGAAATAGGGCTAAGTCATGTAACATCAACAGTTTTTTTTTCAATATATTGTCGAGATGTTCAGCAGAAACAAGAAAATCTACATATAAAAATGACAAAAGAGACCTTGGTTGGAAACAAATTATATTTTGAGACAGTGTCATAGATCAGATGAATATTTCGAGCCATTACTCAGCCTTCGCAGCAGGGAAATGGTTTCCCCCGGTCGCGATCTTGTACAAGTAGAATAAGGTCATGACAGCACTGCAAACAAAGAATATCATAAATGGTCATAAAATCAAACTGAACTGCAATAACACAACAGTATTGTTTAATCTTTGTTCACCTGATACCCGCAACCATGCCAGCTGGCATTATCTTAGAAGTTTGGAGATATCGTTGCCCCATTATCCAAGTGATAGCAGCTGCACAAACTGTAAACAAACAGGGTACCGATAACTTTGAGCATCATTTGTTACTAACATAAATTAAAATTGGTAAAGCTTTCAACTTTAAGATGGGTATGATCAATGATGAAAAAGTCTGGTGAAGGCTTAATTTCTACACTCAAGACAAACCATCATTCTAGCTAGAAACATATATTGAAGCCATGGAAAGAAGCTTGACACAACCAAAAGAGAAATTTGGTGCTTTAGTTCATTAAGTTTCCAATGCTTATTTCCAGAACTATGTTTCATTCACGATGAAGAAGATAATCTTACACAGATAACATGTAGCAACTAAGTGTAGTTTCTTCTCTTGTTTCTATGCAGATAGCTATAAAACAAAATTTGAGAAAGCACTTGAAAAACAACTGTTTGATGACCACATATTTGTCATTACACGAGATACAGTAAGAAACACCAACAATGGAATCATATAATTCAAAGAGAATATCAATCATAAGCTTGTCCAGACCCCTCATTTCAATTCAATTGTTTTCAATGAGAATCAAACATGAAATCTTCTCTTAGTTCAAAACTAACCAGGGTTTGATCTAAATATTTGATCTTGATTCATGAAAACTTCTCAGTTGTAAGTAGCTAGATCTCTACATATGAAAATGACTTCACATCATTATATGTCAGAAACAACACAAAACCAACATCATTATCCCTTCCACCAAAATCATCTGTAATTACCCAGCTGATATATGCTCAGTAAACTTGATCAAAATGAACAGAAAGGAAGAGAATAAATAAAGAAGTGACCTGTTTCCAGAATCAAACCGAGATACGAATTCTTTTTCTTGTGGAAGGCATTGAGACTCAGATAACCAGCTAATATGAGCACCAATCCAGCACCAGCACCACCGCCCAAGGAAGCTATACTTCCTTTCTTTGCATACCCAATGATTCCTCCAACGATTAGAACAAACCCATAAGGGAATGTAAAGCAGAAATCATGCATTTTGATGGATTGGATCGACTCAAAAAGAACAAGATTTTGGAGAAATTGTAACAAGAGTTGATCTTGAGCTGCTGAATGTTGAATTGAAGTTATAGAGAGAGCAAAATATATGAGAAATTTCTAAGTCGAGAACCACCGTCGACGACTTTTTCATCCGTCAATAATTTGATGTTCGGACCGAACTACCCTTCAAACTTTCTGAATTACCGATCCAATCCTTAACTACTCGTGGTCAACTCACTCTCATCATTATTTATATTTTTTTAATTATTAAAATATTTTTATAAAACTTAATTTAAATATAAGATTATATTTTAATATTGGGTTGTTCAAAATTCATGTTAGTCTTCAATAAAATAATTGTTTTACTTATTCATAGATCTAGGTTTGTTTGTTTAAAATTTGTTTTAGTATTTTATAATAGAATTATTTATGTTCTAATGTTGGATTTGTTTAACAACTGTTATGATCTGTTTGAATTAATTTTTATTGAACCACTTGTTATTTTTGTCTATATATTGTTGGGACTGGATATTGTGCACCTTGATTAAAAATGAAATTGTTTTTTTTTTATATATATAAATATGGTGTATTAGTAAGAAAGTGCAGTTACAAGGTAAAAGAAAAATAATTAATATTTTTTGTAATACATTAACTACTAATATCCGAATGTCAAAGATGTAATTTAAATATAAGACTGACATGCTCATTTTAAGCCTAAAAAGGCATGCTATTAAGTCTTAAAGCATGCAACAACATCCTTAAATATAAGTTATAATTTAGGATAATTGTTATTTTTTCTAGAAAATGTTATTAAATAAATTATAAAGCTGAAAATAATAAGACTTATTTATTAGTGTTGTGATTAAAATCAGAACTTTGCACTACAGTATATACTTTAATAAAGAATCTCAAAATTAATACAAAATTCAGACAAATATATATATTTTAAAGCTGAAATATAGGGTTTTGAATAGGAATTCCCTAATAAATTAATATTTTCAGGTTTTAAGCTAATGATATTTGATAAATTATTCGTGACAAGATCGATTCAAAATGTTGTAGTTCAACTTGAAGTGGTTCTACCCATTTCCTTGCTTCGGCGAAAAATATTGATCCCTTCCTCGCAAATAATAGTTGAAAGTAGGGTTGTTTGATACAAGAGTTGAGTATTGTTTATTTCTTTGTTGTTTTACTGTCTATAATATAGTATAGAATTAACAACACAACAGTTGAGTAACTAATGGTATGAGATTTTCTAGGCTATAATGATTTGAAATGGTTTCTTTTATGCCAGAGCTTGCACCGAGCAAATGTTGAATGGCACCCAGATAGGTGGTCCAGCAACCAAGCAAAGCAGGTTTATCACCATTTTCTCGAATTTTGGGTGTTTCGGATTGGAGTGGGGGAAGGATATGAATCATATGGATATCCTCAATGAGATCATAACATGTGCTATGAAAGAAGCTATCCTCATTATGCCAAAAAATACTTGTTTTCCTTTTGAACAGTTGTCATGCCGTGTTTGCGCAGTGAACAAGTCTAAACGAGTACCAATGGTTGATGACTTGGTTAACCATTGGTTCGATTTGTAATGACTTATGTGTGTAGATTTCTTGAATTTGCAACTCATCAATGCTAGGAAAGTCCATTATTTGTTATTTATACATGTTTGTCTTTCAAGATTCGGCCAATCAACAAATTGAAGTTCAGCAGAAGTAGATGTTAATATTCATATATAGTTCAAAACCTATCAGACCGACCTGACATACATATATATATATATATATATATATATATATATATATATATATATATATATATATATATATATATATATATATATAAAACTGATGTTAGGAGAAAAGCAGAAAAGTCTAACCTTAATTAGTTCCAAAGCCTTAAACAAAGAACGATTGATTAAATTTTGGTTACTGTTGCAGTGATCCGATCCTAACATAGCCTGCGGTATGCTATACATAGTTTCAAGACAAAAACAACTTATCATGCTACATTACGTCACTCTGTCAACTTCTCGTTCAAAACCTGGACATGACATAATTGATCTCACTATCAAGACAATAAAATGAAACAATCTCAAGCAGTTATTAGTTAATTATTATTAACGGGGATGAAGCTTGATGTCATACCTCTAACAGCTCCGACATTCTGCCCATCTCTCTTTTTTCAGTAGGTCTTGAAATAGGAGCAGTTTGATTGTTAAAACCAGAATGTATAGTTTGCAAGGGCTCAACAAACAAAGGCTCATTCATGTCCTCAGTCTCTTCCTGCATCGGCTGGCTGGAACTGTTCGAAGTTTTAAGTGGAGATGCCACTATTGGTATTTGTTGGGAAGGAGACACACCATTTGTCAAATTCATAGGCTTGAGAACAACAGGCACAAAAGTACCTCTTGAACCAACAGGAGGAGCCGAGTATGTTACCACGGTGGTTATGGATTTTCCAGGCACATGTTTATTAGACTGTTCAAAGTCTTCATTCAAGAAACTAGACATGTTGTTTCCATTGTAATCTCCATCTTTCTTCCTCCTGCTGCCTTTTGACCGACGAACTTTCCTGACCTTTTGGAGAGGAATCTCTGTTCTTTGAATCATCTGAACATTTGGAGCAACATCATTCTCAGTTGATATAGGAACATAATGCCCTGGCTTAAAGACGACACCCCTAAGGCTGATATCTGAGTCTCCAATTCTCACTTTCAGCATATAACCGGCGTCAAATGCAGCCTCAACTACACCAGTAACTGTAAGCCCAACAATGCTGTCATTAGCAACTTCAGATGATTCTTTCGGATGAGATTGGATATTGTTACGCCCTTGTAACCCTGTTCGAACTCCAGTTCTAGCTCGGATTTGGCTACGGTCTTTACGAGGGCGACCGCGCTTTCGTTTGATTAGGATGCTGGATGGCGCTGCAGAAATGTCTCCTGGCTTTGATAGCTCCATCTTAGCTGGAGAAAAAAGTATATATGCAGAAACTTAGATGGGATGAAATGGAGGCTTGAAGATTTAAATCTTACATTATTGGTTTGATAGGCATTTCTCCAAGGACTCATAAGAAATCACTGATGTGAAGAAAATTTACTTTCTATTTACAAAGCACATGTATCTGAATAAGAATCATCCTGAGCTTTTTACATTTTCATAGTGCATAAACATGAAAAGTTCCACTACATTGTACAAAGTGATAATATCATACGGTCCTTGTTAGCTAGGGTTTGAAAACAGTTAGAGCCCTAATATCAGAAGCAGAATGAAATTACAATATGATAAAAACTGAAAACAAAAGCCAAAAAGAAACAATCTGAACAGACAACCAGGAAATTCATGCAAGGAAGATTGTTTGTATGAAGAACAAGCAGAAGCTATTAGGCCCCTGAGCATTATCAAACTATTCAGCTTTTCATTAAATGGAAGTTGTATAGAGGTATGAGATACACTCAACAAAGTTTTATGCGCATTGGATGAACAAGTCAGACAAAGATACAAAAGAGAAAGCCATGTCCAAGTTGGAAAACGAGCCATATAGAATCCTCTAGTTCTTATGATAAAGGGAATCAATAAAAGATAAGATAAACAAAGAGCAAGCTGAACAAATTAAGATTATTTTACGTTCAAATGCAATGACATTTATTTCCAAGAAAAGAAGATGAAAGTTCGTAATGCAAGAATTATTGTTCTTTTCTTTACTAAAATACTACAAGAGTGCAAATTGGGTGGCATTGGATCTAATGTTTATGGTCCACTTGAGAATAACGCTCAAGTGTATTTTCCTAGAATGTATGCTTAGGGAGGCAGAAGTGGAACTAGTCGTGGGTTGTTTATCCAATAAATATTATGACAAATGGTCCAGCTTACAAACAAAAGTTATGATTGAAAATGGAAATCCAAAAGAAGAAAATTCATTTTCATTAACAAATGGAATAACCACAAAACTCATAAAACACTGTGAGATTAGATTACAGATTCAACGAACCGGATAATTGACAATCTAAGATAAGAGAAGGGACGAACATGAATTGTATAATCATTACAGGCTTCACAGCATGTTTAAACTCAAAGTATACAACAAAAAACATTTCTATTGTATAATCATTACATGTTTCACAGCAGATAACATTTGCAACCCCTACAACAAAAGATACTTCTGAACTAATTAACAGTTCTCAATCAATGCCTTCTTGATTTGGAAAATACTCAATAGAAACTTTTTGTCATTAATAAGAAGTTTCCATTTTGCTATTTGGGAAGGCACTGGTGCATTTTAGCACGACATATACAAAGGTAAACAAAGAGCAAGCAAGTCAAGAGTAGAACAACAAAGAATGAAAAAAACAAAAACAGCCAAAAATGGTAAGCACTAAGCAGATAATCTGGAAAAAGAAAACCCACTAAGAATACACACCCTACGCTATATTGGAAACCCTATTTAACATATAATAGTTAGAATTAGTAGTAATCTATGTCAACTCTCTTCTTAAACTAAAGCAAAAAAACCCAAATGTTTTCTCAAAATGAAGAAGGTCACCGACCGATACGAAGTTATTATTTGGTTGATTCCATGCAAGCAAGAAGTTTAAAGTTTGAAGTTTGAACTACATCATACCTTTGAAGAGTGTGAAGAAGATTGCAGTAGAATGAACTGGAAACCCTAAAAAGCTAGCGTCGAATGGAGAAGGGAGAGATTTTTGAAGCTAGAGTCCAGTCTTCAGGTGGGATTCGAGAACCTAGTCAGAAGCCGGTGGTGGCCAGTCAATTTACATACATAGAGCGAGAAACAGATTTCAAAGGGTTTGACGATTTTGTTCTTGTCCTCATTGCATTGTTTAATATCATTTTTAGTTTGTTTAATGTAAGATTATATATTATTAATCATTTTATTATTAAACAAATTAAATTTATTACCATACCAATTTTATATTTTTATACTAAGATATTTGTTTCTTAAATACGAATTCATGATTTTTTTTCTTCTATTAAACGAGAATTAAATATTAGTTTCTTGAATACGAAATCATGATTTTTTTCTATTAAACGAGAATTAGTATGACATTCACTGTCATAACTTCCCGCCTAAACCAAAAGCGCTTCCAGATCAATCCCATAACATTTTAATCTCTTGTCATTATATTGCCTTGGTGGGGGTTTGAATTCTTGACATTACCCTAATATATTAAATATCATAATAATTCTAATATCATAATAATTCTAAGATTCTTATTAACTTTAACACTAAAATTAAAGTTTTTGGTGTTAACTTTGTATTTAATAACAATTATTGAAAAATTTAGATTATTTGAAAAATAATGATTTGTGATAATTTTAAAGTTGTGAAGATATTTTTAAATAAAAAAAATTAATAATTTAAAATAAAATGTATTTTAGTTTGTTTAATGAATTGAATAATGTGACAAGATGAAAAGTTATTTTTCAAATTTGAATTATTTAGATAAATCAATCCAAACCCGACCTTAAGTAGCACAATGGAAATCCCTTTTTTAAAAAATAAATAAACAAAAGAATGAGAAATTAATGAAGAAAAGTTAAATTCTTTCAGCTAGAAATGTAACAGAGAAATATTGCAACATTTCATGACAAATAATAGTATTTGAACAAGACACAAAGAGAAAACAAACTCCATTGAAGATGGAGTTCTGATTTTGTTTACTTCCTTCTTGATGCAGCTTTCTCCTTCTTTACTGCAGGTTTCTTACCAGGCCTTACATTAGGACCAGACTTGGAACTTCCACCAGACCTTGCCTTAGGACCGGCCTTGGTGGAACTGCCACCAGATTTCTTATTTTTTGATGACTTGAAACCAGTTCCATTATCCTGTCAACCATAAAATGATAATAATAATAAGCTCAACCCACAAAAATTTCTCAAGATTCTGTAATGGAAAAACCAAGAAGTGAGAAAATGACAGTAATTTGGTTATGCCATAGCTGATACAGAAAAATAGGACAAACTGGAATTACCTTTTTGTACTGTCCGTAGGCGATCTTGCCAGTCAGCTCTTTCCCATCTTTGACATAAACCTGATATCAATATTAACTTAGCATTACTCCAAGACTATGTAAAAATAACATGAAAGAATGAAACAAAGGACTGGACTTACTCTCCTTCCAGAAGAACCTGTGTACCAATAACCAGGAGATTGACCAGCAGATTGATCAGCAGATTGACCAACTGCTTGAACCCGTCTTTTTGCTGCATTTTCAGGGGCTACCTTATTAGTGCTTCTGGGATTTATCCAACTTCTAGAATTTTCCTGTGTCTCTTCAGCAGTGACCTTCTTCGAATTCTTCTTGTTCTTTGTTGAGTTAGTACTCTGATTGTTTGCTTTAACACCACCTCTCCCCTTGGAACTTTCACCTTGGTTGAATTGACTCCTATAAAGTAAAATAAGTCCTTTAAATAGCCCTACAATAATAATCCCACTGAAAGTAAAAGTAACATACATGTAATCAATAACAGATGAACCAGGCTGTGTGTTTCCCCTGCTGGTTATATTGTCCAACTCCAAGGGAAAGAAGTTGGGCAAACGACTTCGTACTAAGCTGCAAATCCTCGGGTCGTCGTTGAAAAAGTATTGATGAGAAGGTGGAGCTTGGTCCAGCAAACTGCCATTTGATTCGTCATCATCAACCGAATAAGGATTTCCATACGAGCCTCTGTTTTCTTTTGTTCTATTATAACCTCTAAGATTATTTGTTCCTGTGTTATCCTTCACAGACCTGAAGTATTCCTCGCAGACTTCATCTAAAACAGGAGTTGGAATTGCAAAACTTTTCTCCAATTCAAAATCTTTCCATAAGTCCTCCTTCTGAGAAGTAATTCCAAATGACTTGGCTGTTTTTTTATCGTTAACAGATTTCAAAGATATGTCATCTTTCCTTTTGCATTCGTCACTATTAGTAGTATCATCGGAATCAGAGTCAGAATCAGAATCGGAGATCAACTGAAATCTTCTTAGGGGACTAATGGTTAATTTGGGAAACTGTGTTTTCGTACTAGTGTTATCAGTTAAGGAAGAAACTGGGGTATCTAATGACTGTTTCATCTTCTTCTGTGTATGTTGAGGTGCTACTCTTCTGAAAATACTTCCACCATGCAGGTGAGATTTTGAACCGCTACATACTGAGTTATGTTGGCTCAATGGTCTCTTTGCTACAAAGGGATAAAAACATAATCAATTTAAAGAATGAAACCCGAGTTAAGTTATAATAAACAAACTACTATGACAAAACTCTTGATGGTAGCTACCATTGTACCTTGATGAGAATGCATAAAAACATAGCCAGCCCTCTCTTTCCCTTCCTCTATTATTTTCAGACATTCAATATGATTCTCTTCAGGTAAAAATAGCTATGTTCACTGAAACTATTCAACTCTCCAGCCTAAATCCAAAACTATTTCACATATAATTGATGAAACATAAAGAATTGCAGCCAATTGAAGCTCTAGGTATGAGGTCTTAGTCTAATTGGGATCATCATCCAAGTATATAAAACATGCTAGCTAGAAATCATTTAAGTTTGTAGTGAAAAATGAAGCAACATGGGTATCAATTTAGGTTTACCAAATAAAGATGTCGACTATCTTGGCCCTATCATGAAAACTTTAAAAACTTGAACTTTAAACTGTCACTTCTTGGCATTTTCAAAGCAATCAACAACCAAACTAAAAATAATAATAATTCAATCAAATGTCAATCTTCAATACCGCCTTTACCTGCAGGTGTATCTTCCTGGGAAGAGAATTCTTCAATATCATCATCCAAAATAGATCCAAACTCAAAAGACTCATTCTTAGCTGTGGAAACTCGTTCGGAGGCAAAACCACGACGGAGACGCTTTAAGGGAGGAGGCGAGTCACGAACGTCAGAACCCACATCCGTTGCCAGAGTTCCAAAATCAATTTCGTCATCGATTGGTGAGCAAAAGGAAGTCGATGGCTGAACTGGAACATGAAGAGGAGGTTGTTCACTTGGATTTACAAGAGAGTCAGGATCCATTGAAAAATCAAACCCTAAAGAGAAGGAAGGAGCTCCGAAATCCGCCATTGGAATGTGTATGATGATAGAAGATTGCGATCGTGGATTCGAAATAGCGATTCGCTGGTTTATGAACAAAAAATTTGAGAGGGAGATAGAGAGATTTCTGGCGCGTTAAGACAAATTGAAAAGATTGGGTGCATATTCAAACCCACGGCTCAAGCTTGGTTCTTTCCCGTGTAAGTCTCAAACATGTCGGCTTGGTTGGAGTGAAAATTGTTAAATTTGAATTAATTTGTGGTACTAAAAATATTTTAATAGTATTATATATTTTTAATTTAGTATATACATATTATTTCTAACTATAAAATATTTATAGGGTAATATACTAATATATATAATGATCATTTAATTAAGTTTTACATATCCTTATACATTGTTTTTTTTAAAATTTTTTTTATATATTTATTTTGCTTAAAATTATTCTTCATATTTTTATTCAAATTACATCATAAATATCTGAACTCATTTAAAAAATAATTATAAGTCTTAATGCGGACAAAACGTTCAACTTCGTTTTGAGATGATTTTTTCAACTTAAATTGAAACGACGACGACGCATATGTTATATTCCATTTTTTAGACAAAGATGTTACAAACTAAGGCAGCGATGAGATTATTACTCATTCGTCTTCTCAATATTTAGATATTGTGTATTTTGTGTTGTGCCTCCAAAATTTTCTATAAACAATAAAATAATATTGATGTTGAAGAAAATTAAAAGTTTTATAATTAAAATGTAAGGTTACGAAATATAAAATACGATATTGTAATAAAAACACGTAATAGACTTGAATCGGCTGGTTAGACATTACTTACACTAATTAAAAAGACGATGATTATCCCTTAGTGAGAATGAGAATAAATGTAATTTGATTTGAAAATGAAATAAGTTTATTCGTCAAAATAAACTATAATTCAAATCTAAGAAACACACCATAGTTAAAATTTTCGAAGGTGAATGATTTTAAATTAATTATTAAAATAGTTCAAACTTTTACCATAGAACCCAAGACCAAACAAGGATGTAAATGCATTCTAACTGATACCGATGACCTTAATTTCCAAAACAATACTTGTTGAAACTCATGTAGTGTATTGATCCATTCTCTGTCATGTCAAGCAAAATCAGGACACATTCCCGGTTTCCTTGTTTTTCCTCAACAAGAATGATCTCAGACCAGGGGCGGCCACACATGGGATAGGGTGGGCTCCAGCCCCACCTAAATTAAAATGTTAAAAAAGAATTTTTATATATATATTTTACAAATGACTCTTGGCCTAGTTGGCTATATTACTAAAAATGTGAAGATGAGGTCAGGTGATCATCACTTTTAATTTTAAAATATTACTTTTATCTAAAAATTAATTCATAATTATTTTATACCAACAATATTTTCTATTATACATAAAATTTAATTAATATATAAATAACTTTAATTTATTATATTTTAAAATATAATTTTTATCTATAAATTAATTCATAATTATTTTATTTTATACTAACAATATTTTCTAATATACAAATATTTATAATAATTCATAAATTTTAATTAATATATAAATAAGATTTATTTATATAAATAAAGTATAAAAAATTATATATAAAAGAATGAATATTACTTTTATCTAAAAATTAATTCATAATTATTTTATACCAACAATATTTTCTATTATACATAAAATTTAATTAATATATAAATAAGATTTATTTATATAAATAATTTTAATTTATTATATTTTAAAATATAATTTTATCTATAAATTAATTCATAATTATTTTATTTTATACTAACAATATTTTCTAATATACAAATATTTATAATAATTCATAAATTTTAATTAATATATAAATAAGATTTATTTATATAAATAAAGTATAAAAAATTATATATAAAATAATGTAAATCATATAATAATATTATTTATTTTAAAATTATATTTATATAATAATTATACATTATTTTTTATTTATTTTAATATAATTAATAATACAAATTATTTATAAGGGTAAAATATAAAAATTAAAATAATAATAGTGTTTTATATTTCTTAATTTTAAACTATTTCAAAAATTTATAAGAAAATATAAATTAATATTAATAAAATGTTAAAATAGTTACATTGGTTTGATTCGGTATTTAAATAAAAAATTTGATATCCCTGCTCAAAAACCTAACAAATCTCCTAGAATCGATGTTGATGTAAGTTCTCTTAAACTTGATCTAGCATTACGCATTCCGATATGGTAATATCCTTTTAATAAAATTGATGAAATTAGACGAGCTTATAAGATGGGGTCATATCAACCTTTTAAGGATGAGTACTCGCCGACCAAATTTGGAAATCAAAATCGACGATTCCAAAGTCATTGGTTTATGAAATTTACTTGGTTAGAATACTCTCCTTTGAAAGATGTTATTTTTGTTTCCCATGTTTCTTGTTTGAACATAAACAACCCAAAAAACCTACATTTACAATAGATAAATTCAAATATTGAAAGCGAGTTAATGATGGAAATAAATGCTCTTTTGTTATGCATATAAGATGTAATATTTCACCACATAATATGGCAGTTGAATATCTTGATAATCTAATAAATATCCTTGTCATATTGACAAAGTACTGAATGCATAGTATTCAGATGAAAAACAAAATAACATATTACCGCTTACAACAACTATTGAAAGCACTCGGTGCCTCACTTTGCAAGCGTGTGCATTGAGAGAGCATGACGAGTCTCCATATTTGAATAATTGTGAAAATTTTATTGAAAAAAAAGCGGAGTATAGAAAGTTAAATCTGAGATGCAAGTTGGAGTCAGCCCCAAGTAATTTTTTATCCTGGCTCCGCCCCTGCATCGGACATTATCTGATTGTAAACAGGTGCGTAATATGTCAGATGGAATACAAAAGAGGTGATAAACAGATGACCCTGATTCCATGCAAACACGTCTACCATGTCTGTTGTGGAACTAAGTGGCTTGGCATCAACAAGGTGAGCTCCGTATCACATGTTTTCCTTAGAAATGATTTCAACTGGTTTTATTCATTGCCAAAATGTTCACTTGTTTCTTCTCAGGCATGCCCCATATGTTACACCGAGGTGTTTGGAGATGAATCAAAACACTAGGATACTACTGGGCATTTCCTTCTCCCTATCTCTGTTCTTGTGTCAGCTTCAGTTTCTTGGTTTTACCTGATATATAGTCTTATATGTTGATTTTTTCAATAACTCTAATGATATTGGATGAATGTTTCAAAACCTGGAGGATTTCCATAATTTTCTACATGAACTAACCATTTAGCTCAGCTTGTCATTTTGTTAGATATAGTGACAACCAAAAGGCAGAGGGTTTGAGAGTTTTAAACAGAAAGACAGTGGGTTTGTTTATTCCGGTGATTCAATAGTTGTATTGGTTGAATAATGACAATTAATGGGTTTTGGTAACACATTTTTAAAACTACAATCCACGTTACACTATTTGAAAGCATATTCCTTTTCATATGATTCTACTTTGCCTTTTTAATTAGATTGGCATCAGTATTTATATTAAAACTGAATCATTTGTTTCTAAGCAGTTCCTATTAAGGTTTAGTGAAGATGTGATAAGATGGCTCCTCATAAAATTTCCACATATATTTCATCAAATTAAATATATTGATATATATATATAAGACATTATAAGAAGCTTAACAAAAGAATATCAGACATTTATTCTCTTATTGGCTGCTTTGTTTGAGTTTTGATGATGAGTATTCCTTCCCCAATGATATAAGTATCTTCATTCTTGCAGAAATTATTCTCTTTTCAAATTCAAATTATAGCCTGCAAAATAAAAGGAATTGAGTTACATTGAAAAATGCTTTAACGATTTTAATTATATATTGATATCCCTACTAGGATGGTAAAATATAAGATAGCTTATGTAGATACAATGTAGTACTTACATAAACCCAATTGTTGCATCAATTTCTTAGTAAAGGATGTGAGGAATAGATCACTTGTAATAAAATGGAGGAGGTGGTGACTTATAAATGTAAGAAGGAGGTGGTGGAGACTTGTAACCATATGGAGGAGGTGGAGGAGACTTATAAATGTAAGTGGGTGGTGGTGGAGACTTATAAATGTAAGGTGGTGGTGGTGGAGATGAGTACACATAAGGAGGAGGTGGTGGAGACTTGTAAACATATGGTGGTGGTGGAGGAGATGTGTACTTATAAGGAGGCGGTGGGGGAGACTTGTATACATATGATGGAGGTGGGGGAGACTTGTATACATATGATGGTGGTGGAGAGGAGTATTTGTATGGAGGAGGTGGTGGAGACTTGTAAACATATGGTGGCGGTGGTGGAGATGAGTAGACATATGGTGGTGGTGGTGGAGACTTGTAGACATATGGTGGTGGTGGTGGAGATGAGTACACATATGGAGGAGGTGGTGGAGACTTGTAAACATATGGTGGCGGTGGTGGAGACGAGTAGACATATGGTGGTGGTGGTGGAGACTTATAGACATATGGTGGTGGTGGTGGGGATGAATACACATATGGAGGAAGTGGGGGAGACGAGTACTTATAAGGAGGTGGTGGGGGAGACTTATAAACGTAGGGTGATGGTGGTGGAGATGAGTACACATATGGAGGAGGTGGTGGAGATTTGTAAACATATGGTGGCGGTGGTGGAGACGAGTAGACATATGGTGGTGGTGGTGGAGACTTGTAGACATATGGTGGTGGTGGTGGGGATGAATACACATATGGAGGAGGTGGGGGAGACGAGTACTTATAAGGAGGTGGTGGGGGAGACTTATAAACGTAGGGTGATGGTGGTGGAGATGAGTACACATATGGAGGAGGTGGTGGAGATTTGTAAACATATGGTGGCGGTGGTGGAGACGAGTAGACATATGGTGGTGGTGGTGGAGACTTGTAGACATATGGTGGTGGTGGTGGGGATGAATACACATATGGAGGAGGTGGGGGAGACGAGTACTTATAAGGAGGTGGTGGGGGAGACGAGTACTTATAAGGAGGTGGTGGGGGAGACGAATACTTATAAGGAGGTGGCGGGGGAGACTTGTAAACGTAGGGTGGTGGTGACGGAGATGAGTACACATATGGAGGAGGTGGGGGAGACGAGTATTTATAAGGAGGTGGTGGGGGAGACTTGTAAATGTAGGGTGGTGGTGGCGGAGATGAGTACACATATGGAGGAGGAGGTGGAGACTTGTAGACATATGGTGGTGGTGGTGGGGATGAATACACATATGGAGGTGGTGGTGGAGATGAATATTTATAAGGAGGTGGGGGTGGAGATGAATATTTATAAGGAGGTGGTGGGGGAGACTTGTAAACGTATGGTGGCGGTGGTGGAGATGTATACTTATAAGGCGGCGGTGACGGAGACTTGTAAACGTATGGCGGCGGTGGGGGAGACTTGTAAACATATGGCGGCGGTGGGGGAGATTTGTAAACGTAGGGCGGTGGCGGTGGAGATGAGTACACATATGGAGGAGGTGGCGGAGACTTGTAGACATATGGTGGTGGTGATGGAGATGAATATTTATAAGGAGGGGGTGGAGGAGATGTATACTTATAAGGAGGGGGTGGGGGAGACTTGTAAACGTATGGTGGAGGCGGTGGAGATGTATACTTATAAGGCGGCGGAGGTGGTGATGTATATTTATAAGGTGGCGGAGGGGGAGATGTATACTTATAAGGAGGCGGTGGTGGAGATGTATATTTATAAGGAGGCGGTGGTGGAGATGTATATTTATAAGGAGGCGGTGGTGGAGATGAGTATACATATGGAGGCGGCGGAGATGAATACTCGTAACCCGCCGAAACACTAACTGCCATCAAACATATAGCCAAGGCACAAAGTGCCCAAGGCCGATAATTAGCCATTAATTTTTTTTTTATTGAATTCAATGAAACTAGTTAAGGATGAATGCATTTACAATGGAACATGAACCCTTTATATAGTCATTTCACCACCCTCAATCATTAATCCCCTTTTGTTTACTAAGTAATTAACCCTTTGAAACTTCCAACTTATATTATTTTTATTAACCCTCGGTTGACAATCAATGGGTTAATGTCATGGTTGTTAGATGCATCGTGACAAGTCTATCATATTACATTTATTAATAAAACAAGGTATTGTAACATATACAAATATGAAGAAAAAAAAAGAATTAAATTAAGAAATACCGACATCCCATTTCCCAACCGGTTCTTCTTGCTTACAATTATTTTCCTTGATCAAAATCTTCTTAATTTATTATAATATATAGAAAGGATATTCTTAGAGAAAAAAACTTGTATTAATGATTAAATCAATAACTTGTATCCAACAATGTATTTAGTCCACATACATAGTAGTTGAAGTTTACAAGGATTGCACTTATAAATTGTCAACCCCATTTTTCCTTTCTAATTAATTCTGAGAAATGAATCAATATATGATCATATTACAATTCAATAATTGATCTCAATGAGACAATGTTTAGCAACCACTATTTTTCATTCTTTCCAGTTTAAATATCAAACATAACATAAACAAAATTTAAACTAACATAATCAAATTTAAACATTGATGAAACAAATGTTTTGACTCCTCTCTATCTCTTGAAAAAAAAACTCTCTTTAAGTAAATTAAAAAATATTGTTTAAAATTTGTAAATATTTATAAATTAATCTTTTTTATATATAATTCTTTATTTAAATTAAATAAAAATTAATTTTAAAAAAATCACACAAATAATAATAATAATAATAATTTGAATCAAAATATAATTATATATTTAAATAATACAAATAATAAAATACTTTTATATTCTGAAATATTTTAAAGTTTTAATAAAATTAAAATTGAAACATAAAAAAAATGGGTTGCAATGATTATAAACTTTTGACATAAAATTATAAGAAAAATCACTATATCATGGAACCTCTAATTCTATTAGGTTATTTTATTTTAAATCGAGGCTTGTTTAGGAAACTCTTGTTTACTTTGTTGGCTAGGTTCTCTCATAAAAAATAACATTTTTTTTATATATTAATTTTAGGTTCCGTTTGATTTTTTTAAATCTAATTGATCTTAAAACTTATTTAAAATTGATGTGCCTTTTTTGAGATTTAATTGTCAAAGTAAAATTTATTATTAATATAAAAATATTACTTTATTCATAATCTAAATATTATAATGTGATTAAATATAAATAAAAAGTATATTATTATCCTAACTTATAAATATATAATTTATTTTAATATAAACTATTTATATATTTTGATAACTAAATTTTTAACTTTTTCTTTAAAATTTTATTTGTCTTGATTTTAACTTAATTTACTCTTTTTTTAGTTTCATACTTAAAATATTCAATTTTAAATTTCAATTTTATTTATTAAAGATTAAATATATTTAAAATTAATTTTTATTCTGTTTAGTCAAAATAAGATGAATAATAATGAATGAGAAAAATAATTAAATTTATTCAGAGAATTTTACTATTCAAATTGTGGTGACGTAAAAAAACAAAGACATAATATTATGATTCTCATACTATTAAGTGTCTCCAATATAATATAAAACTATCTTTAAAAAATAAATTATTTGTATTGTATTATTTAATTATAATTAAATTAATAAACATATATTTTTAAAATATAAATAATATAGTAAATATAAAATCAATATAAATATCAACCAAAAATAAAATAAAAATAAAGTTTATAAATTAAAACTCAGTTTTTAGTTACATTGGCTCCTACACAATAAAATGTAACAAAAAAAAATTGTATGAACCAAACTTAGATCAACTCATAGACTCATAAGAGTTTTTATAGTAAAATGTTTGAAAAAAAAAATTAGAGTATTGAAGCTGATCACGAACAAATTTAATTAAATATATATATATATATATATATATATATATATATAAAATTAAAGTATATATTTAAAAACATTATTTTATTTAAATTAATATATTAAGATATTTAAAACAAATAATTTTTAAATATTTTTTTTCTCAAACCCACCTTATCCAACTCCGAATTTGAGTGTCTCTAAAATTTAATTTTTTTCTTCAAAAGTGATGGTCCAAAGTTTAAACTCTTCATTTATCATATTAAATTGCGCACCTCAGATTGTACGTACTTGCCAATTTTGATCGATTTGTTCCCCTAATGTAAACTATCTAAACTGTTGGGCATAAATTTGAATATAACATGATCTTTGGTGTTATTACCTAGCTTCTTTCAAGTCTTTGATCAGGCGGTTTAATTATTTTTTTTCAGATTTTCGATCAATTTAAAACGTATTTTGGTAAGGATTTTAACATCGGGTTTTTGTCTATTTCTGTATTTAGAGAATGAACAACACTTCAACCTATTAAAACAAAACCCTTTTTCGACAAAGTTAATGTTAGTCCATGTGAAGAACGAACCGAAAAGGGGTGTTGGTTAAGATGATTTTGGTAGGACACATCAGTTTGATTTAATTAGACTATTTGAAAGCATATTCATTTTCATTTTATTTACATACATCAATATTTATAGTAAATGGATTTTTATTTTTATTTTATTATAATATCATATATTTCTAAACAATTTCCAATAAGGCTTAATAAAGATATGAATAAGATGTCTCCTCATAAATTTCTAAATATATTTCAGCAAATTAAATATATTGATATGTATAAGACTTTATAAGAGAAGTTTAACAAAAAAAATAAAATAAAAAATATTTAAAATAACTAGCATGTAGTCCGTGCATTTGCACGAGTAATGATATAAAAATCGTGAAAAAAATATTATAGTAAAAATGTGATAGTATTTTTAATTATATTTTTAACCGTTTTAAGTTTATAGGCGAGTCAACACACAATCCGACCCAAGTATCCATTTACTCTCACACATATATATTCAAATTAATCACAACTCTCGACCCCGACAATTCAGACAATTTAAAAAATTAAACATCATTATATATATATATATAGATTAGTTAGTTAAAAAGTTGAACTTATATTTTTAAAATGTCCCGCGTTTATGAAATTTGATATTGAATTTAAAATAAAAAATCTTATTAGCATAGTTGGTTAAAGCGTTGTACTTGTTTTGTTAGGTTATAAGTTCGAAACATATTTGTTAGGTTGTAAGTTAAAATCTTATTTTTAATTTTATGTTTAACCGTTTTAAGTTTATAGGCGGGTCAACCCACAATCTGACCCAAATATTCATTACTTTCACACACATACACACACACATATATATATATATATCCAAATTAACAACAACTCTCGACCCCCGACAAATCCGGATACTTTGAAAATTAAGCATAATTATATATATATATATATTTGTTAAAAAGTTGAACTTATATTGGTAAAATGTCCCGCGTTCATCAAATTTAGTGTTAAATTTAAAATATAAAATATTATTAGCCTAGTTGGTTATAACGTTGTACTTGTTTCGTTAGGTTGCAAGTTCAAAACATACATATATCATTTTCAATTTTATTTTTAACCGTTTTAAGTTTATAGGCGGGTCAATCCGGCCACAATCCGACCCAAGTATCCATTACTCTCTCACACACACACACACATATATATATATATATATATATATATATATATATATCCAAATTAATCATATCTCTCGACTCGGCAATCCAGACATTTTGAAAATTAAGCATCATTATATATAAATATATTAGTTAGTTAAAAAGTTGAACTTATATTGTTAAAATGTCCCGCGTCATCAAATTTGGTGTTGAATTTAAAACATAAAATCTTATTAGCCTAGTTGATTAAACGTTGTATTTGTTTGGTTAGGTTGCAAGTTTGAAACATACATACGTATGTCATTTTTAATTTTATTTTTAACTGTTTTAAATTTATGGGCGGATCAACCCACAATCCGACACAAGTATCCATTTACTCTCACATTGTTAGATTAAAGTTGCTAATTAACTTAGTATAATTAATCAATGTTAAAAAATTACCAAGTTTTAGTAATTTAGCTTAAATAATCAAAAAGAGAGAAATTTCATCTAGTATATCCACGATCAAAAGCATATTCTCTAATGTACTACCTTGGAACACATCTAACCAAAATTGCCACGTAGGCGCTCCCGGTATTAAATGACTTCGGTATTTAAGAGGCACTCCAAGTATTAAATTACTTCGGTATTTAAGATGCGCGTCCGGTATTAAATGACTTCAGTATTATATTAGGACGCTAAGTCGAAAACAAGCCGTGTCTAAGTTCTGATTATCCGACTAGGTTTGTGTAAGAGTTGTATTTAAACCAAATCTTTTAGTGAATATCCTTCTCAAGGTTGAGAAGAAGGGGTTAATTAGGAGAATTTACTCTGAACATCAATAAACAATCCTTGTGTCTTGTGTTCTTTACATTCAGCATTATCATACTCTTTATCTGTCGCTTCAAGTCTAAACAAACAGTTCCGCACTTGACTTTGTTCAAGAGTTTGTGAAAACTCGTGAAAAATAGAAACATATATTAACTTCTAACAGAGTTAACATCGAACGAAGGTTTTTCGTGGTTAACAATACTTGGTCACCCCCCTGCTATTGTTGACTCCTTTCCTAACAAGTATATATTCAAATTAACCACAACTCTCGACCCGATAATCCGGACACTTTGAAAATTAAGCATCATTATATATATATATATAGATTAGAGTTATGTTTTTTATTATTTATTTTGTACTGTTTGACATAGCCTAACTATTTCAAATAAAAATAAATGTATAAGGAGCAATTTTAAACAAAATAAATATACAAATAATAATTTCAAACAAAATTATGTATTGGGAGATATTTAAATCTTAATTAAATGTATATGAAACGTTATACATATTACAACTATAATTAATTAATAATTAAATAAGCTTCATTCGTACAAATGCAAGTTACTCTAACTTTTATATTGGATTTTCCAAGGTTCTAAAAATTGTTCCGGTCATGAACCCAAATTTTTGGACGAATTCTGGTTGAATCGATTGAACCATCGGTCGGACCAGGTTTTAATTTATTTTTTAAAATTTAAATATATATGTATAACGTCTAAAATCGGTCGACATCATAAAACGTTTTTCAAACACGATAGTTTTCGCCTCATAACTTACCTTGATCTTGAACCTTGGGTGAGATGATAAACCAAAATAATAGGCTAAACTAGAGTTTAACTTATTGCTAATTTCATCAAATCTCGTGTCTTACCTTGCTTTCGAACCTCGTAAAACGATGAGAGAATGCATTTCTCGGAAGTCATCTCGTCTAAAATAAGGTGAGGAACCGAAAATATGATTTAATAATATTGCTAGACTACCTTTGACTTTTTTAAGTTGCCATCCAATTTTTTTTCTTTAAGAAATTGGGAAAAGAAAAAATGTTATGCGTTCACGAACGCGTATGAAAGAGATTTCGATCAAGATTCAGTGTAACAAGTTTTGTTACATGTGAGGAATGATTTCGATACTATGTCTCACATACCATCAAATGATGGTCTCTACTCTTGGCCATTTTATATAAATTGATTTTACACTTCATTTTTGTATTCCACCCTAGTAGATGTGTTTAAGGATAAATTCAAATCTTATCATGTGACTAAAATTTTGCAATGATTTGTCCATAAGACATGCGTACAGGTTATCGCCATGGTGCGGAAAATAAATAGGTAAGATTAAGATAAATACCCTAAGGCGTGGTCTAAAAAATACTTGGAAAATGAGATAAAATAGAGTTATAATAAATAAATTTCAAACAAGACCTTAAGCAATTACTCTTTTATATTTATGTTAGAAAATATTTATTTAGCCATTTTATATTTTGATTTTAATTATTTTTATGAAGCCCTCAAAATACAAAGAAAAGAAAAAATAGAACTATGAAAAAAAAATAGGGCCCAAAGCCATGTTGACCAAGTCAACTAGTCCTCCAAATGGGTTTGGGCGCGGATTGCCGGACGACACAAATTGCGGGTCATACTGGTGGTCAGGTTAGGCAAGGTAAATGTAGGGTCATGTGTACAATACCTAGGGGTGATTATTTTAATTTTGAGTGATGGTTAGTTTTTTCCTGAGTGGTTGTAGCTGGTTTTTGTGATTGTGTTCATACTCACCTTAAGCTTGTGTTCATACTCACCTTAAGCTTCAATTCTAACTCTAACTTTTGACTTTATTTAATAAGATTTGAAGTTCCTTTTATTCATATTTCTATATTTGCTTATTGTTTTGGATAATTTGAGATTTTTATTTGAAATATTTAAAATTGTCTAATAACGGGTATTGTTTTAGTTCTCGTGTGAATGATGATCCCTAATCTATTTTTTTTTTAAATAAGGAGAATTAGAATATACCCCACAATCATGACTTTCGCTTCCATTCACCGCGCTTCTAGTGGGAATCGAACCTGTGAGATTTTGACTCTTAAGTCGACTCTTTCCACTTGACCACTAATGGAATATGCGATTTATTTGGGGAGAGTCTCAGGTCAATCTGTGAGGAAAAGTCGGTGACGCTGGCCGCTGCAGACGTATATTTTCAATTTTATTGTTGAATTGTTGTTGTCATTAATAAGTCTGAATACGACATGTTCAAAACTTATCGAGAGAGAACGTTGATCGTCGGAAGACCCGAAACTCCCTACTAGCTATAACCAATCTTTTGGAGACTAGAGGAGGAAGAAGACTCAGACTAACTCTCGACCTATTTCCATCCCATATGTGTTTGTCTTTAGAGTGACCCTTAACAATTGTTGTGATCGTTGGATCTTTTCCAAGTGGAATTTTATTTTTATAAATTGTTCATACAATTTGACATCTAGATCATTAATTGTTTACTTGATTTTATAAATTATATTTTATATTATTTACTAATTAATTTTTTATATGTAAATCACAATAATTGAATTCAATAAGAATTAAGGATTTGTTCGGTTTGGGTTATTTAAATTATTCAAACAAACTCTATAACCCCTAGAAAATCCTTGTCCTGGAAAAGATTGAAGTTCGAAAAATTTTAAAATCAATTTTCTTGTCAAGAATCTTAAAAGATTTTAAATAAATCCTGACATTTTAAAAATTAATTATAAAAATAATTAATTTGGGTTCAAGTTTAAATAATCTTTAAATTTCTCATAATCAAATTAAAATTTGATTTATGAAATATGTGTTTAAATTAATTAAAAATAATTAATTTAAAAGATTATTTATTTAAAATAGAGTCGTCAATTAAATTTTAAAACTAATAAAATGTGTACGTATACAAACGTATTTTTTTATTAGAGTTTTATTTAGTTCGAAATTTAGTGATACTTGGAAAAAGGCTTTTGTGCTTCTTCCTCCTTACATGTTTTAAAAACGGTCTAAACTTTATAAAGTCTTAGTTTTTAAAAATTAATTGTATAACGTTTTATTTAACAAATTATTCTTCCGGTCTTACACATGCATAAGTTTTTGCATATTTAAAAATTGTAACAACAATATTTAAATGTTGGTATATGTTGATGATGATGCTGATTAGACCATCTCCAACGGGCACGCAAATCCCATTATGCGTGCCCATTCTTCCTCCAACCGGATCCCATACTTGAACGCAAAATGCGTTTTACTGATTCTCTCTCCACCGGCCAACGCATATATGCGTTGGTACTGTTCCTCCCCATTTTTGGTCATTTTTTCAAAATGGCCCCTAATCTATTGATTATTATTAAATTGTATTATAGTTGATATTTTATTTAATTTATTTTATATTTTTACTTTATATTTTATAAATAAAATTTTATAATTGTATTATACTTGAATTGATACATTAATGTTTTTTTATTAATAATATTTGTTTTAATATAATATGTTTGTTTATTTAAATGTATTATTGAATTATTTGTTGGTATGAATTGTTGATATATAATTAATTTTATTAAATGAATGAGAAAAGATTGAGGTTAAATATGTAAAGTTAATAAATATATAGATAAGGTTAATAAGGTTAAAAAGTTAGTGTAAGAAAGGAATATTTTAAGAATATTCTTTTGAGTTTGGAAATAGGTTTTTGGGTTGGAGATGAATTAGTGTTTGATGTGATGTTTATTGCATTTTGGGTTTGAGAATGAGTTTATGGGTTAGAGATGGTCTTAGAGAGGATAATAGATGAAGAATATTAGTATTTAAAGACATTAAGGTTTTAAAATAAATCACAAACGAGCCCTTATCAAAATATTTTTTTTATGAAAATATCCTAAAAATATTTTGAACTCATTTTCTATTTTTTTGGGATTTTTAGAAAATGGTTTGAAGTCCTAAAATTATTATTTTTTTGGAAAATTGAAACATGCAACCAAACAGGCCTTAGGACTAGTGTCCTCAGTCTTGGGTACGTTTTTATCGGTCATGGCTAAAAGTCCTCGGTCTTGGGTTAGGATTCTCGGTCGGGGTGTGGAAGCCACCGATCATAGGTTCGTGAGTTCTAGGTCGGGTGCGAGACTCCTCGGTCCCAAGTTTGATTTCTCGGTCGGGGTGTAGAAGCCACCAATCCTAGGTTCAAGAGTTCTCGGTCGAGTGTGAGACTCCTCGTTCGGGTGCAAGACTCCTCGGTCCTAAGTTCGATTTCTCGGTCGGATGTAAAATCCTCGGTCCTAGTTGAAAAACCTTGGTCGGACCTCTCGGTCCTAGGTGAAATTTCTTGGTCGGATCTCTCAGTTCTAGTCGAACACATCAGTTCTTAAGAACATCAAAATTACAGGTTTTACAATTTTGATTAAGGCCCTAATTCTTTGATCCAAAGCTCCTAAGAATATTAAAAGCATCATTCCAAGGTATCATTCGACTTGGGTGATGTTCAATTTGTTAAAAATAGTTTGAAGGCCAAAAATCGGGTTTTTGGTTTTTAGAGTTTAATGCTTGCTAATAACTTCCTTATACTTCATATGATTGATTGATACCAAAACATGATTACTAACGGTTAATTTGGACCAATTCAAAAACTTAAAATTTTCATTTATTTTAAAAATTTTGATCAAACATGATCAAGATAGATCAAACATGATTCAAATATGTGTCTAACATCTTTAGAAACATGTTGGGAAGCCTTTTGGGCTATTGTTCTTGAGGAATAACTAAAAATAGAAAACCCGATTTTTGATTTTTCCAATTTCATTATTTTTTTGTTTTAGATCGATTAATCAATTATAGATTTCACTATAAGCTTGTAAATGATTCTATGATCGTTTTCCAATCGAGAGATCCAACAACCAGACAATATACAAACTTATGAAAAATAAAATATAAAAATTTCAATTTCAAACTGGAAGATTGAATTAGAGGATGATTGGAAGCTTACCAAGGATTGAATAACACTCCTTAAATCTTAGGGAAGCATTTGGGATGTATGAATCCAAGTTTTAAGGCCTTATATAGAATTTCGAAAAATCTAGAAAACTTGAGATTCAATGGTGAATTTTCTGAAAATTCAGATTGTGGGCTTGAGAGTTGAGCTCTTACCTTCAAAATTATCAAGGGAGACTATTTATAGTCACCTGAAGTCGGTTTGAGTATCAAGTTGGCCTCAATTAATCATACATCCATTATGGTGTTTTGGCTGTTCTTTCGACCAATTGCCGATGTAGGTCGTAATTACGATCCTAGATGTAGGGGAAATGATCACCAAAGTAGGGTGATCATTTTTAAATGGAGTCAAGCCATCCAGAAATTACAAAGTTCCATCTTTGAAAAATCAAAGATGATTGTTGTTCTTATCCTCCCGGCGTCGCGATGGAGACGACGATCTAGAGACGAAATTGCGTTGTTTTGGGCGAAAACGCAATTGCAAAGCATTCCGTCAGCGCACAGGCATTCCACCTGCATTGGAGGAGACAACATTGGAGCAGCCGTTTGGCGATCAACTACTTCACGCGCGCGTCTTCTACTGTAGCGGGCGACGTAATGTGCTCACGAGCGTTGGATGAAAATATAACGCTTATCCAGTCGTTGTTTTGGCTGTCGCTATTCTCCCAAATTTCGGCTACACCCGATTGCGAATTTGTATTTTTATTTAAAACCTTAAGAATTCATTTGAAATTGATTTTTCTTTATCCCTTTTGGCTTTATTTTTAAATATTTAAAATACACAAAATATTTAAAATAAATATGACATTTATTTTGTCAATTTATTTCAAAATTATAAATTCTAAATCCTAAATCCTAAACCCTAAATAAATAATTTATTTAGGATAAAATGGATACAACATTCATTTTAAATTATTTATTTCAATACTCTTAATTTTTCTAAAATTAATTTGAGATGAAATGATTATAACATTTATCCCGAATTATTTTATTTATTTTATTTAACAATTATCCTTAATTAATTTTGGATTTAATTATTATAATAATTAGTTCAATTGTTAGATTTTGGATTGAGTTAATTATTTTAATTTATTTATTCAAAAATAATTATTTTTAAATTTAAAAATTAAGTACTTAGACTTTAAAGGCTTATACACTAACTTCTTATTCATTACTAATCAATTAACTAAAATATTAAACTATCATTTATTTTAAATTATTATTTTTTATTTTATTATTATATATTAATATTTTTTAAATATTTTTACCCAAAAAATCTTACAAACTCAAAATCATACTCATCATTATTTTATTTTTATCTATTTATTATTTAAAAACATCTAGATTCAATAGAAGAATCCCTAATCTATATATATATATATATATATATATATATATATAATGATGCTTAATTTTTAAAGTGTTCGGATTGCCGGGTCAAGATGTGTGGTTAATTTGGATATATATGTGAGAATAAATGGATACTTGGGTCGGATTGTGAGTTGACCCGCCCATAAACTTAAAACGGTTAAAAATAAAATAAAAAATACTATAGGTATGGTTCGAACTTGCAACCTAACAAAATAAGTAAAACCCTTTTAACCAACTAGACTAATAACAATTTATATTTTAAATTCAACACCAAATTTGATGAACACATAATATTTTAAAAATATAAGTTCAACTTTTTAACTAACTAATCTATATATAATGATGCTTAATTTTTAAAGTGTCCGGATTGCCAGGTCGAGAGCTGTGGTTAATTTGAATATATATGTGAGAGTAAATGGATACTTAGGTCGGATTGTAGGTTGACCCGCCCATAAACATTTTTACCGTAATACTTTTTTTCAATTTTTTATATTATTATTCATTCAAATGCACGAGATACATGCTACTTTCTTTTAAAAATAAAAGTCAAATAAGAAATGGAATATTTTAAGGGTTAAAAGTTATTATAAAAGACTAAATATCTCGAGAATTGGATTTTTTTATATAAAAGTTTTTGAAGTTGAATAGAACAATGACACTGAAAAATTGTGATAACTTGCTGAATTAAAAAAAAAATAAAAAAACTCAAACATTAAAATTTGTAATATATATATATATATATATATATATATTATATTAAATTAATATAAAAATTTATTAATATTTCATGAACTTTCAATTACAAACTATTATTATATGCTTATAAATGAGCAAATGATCATTAACTTTCTCTACTCATCTTAGGTATCCCAACCCATTCTCCCGTGTCTCTTCCTTCTCCGCCTCTTCCACCACCTCCTTTTCCAGTGTCATCTCCATCCGTGCTCAGGGGAGGAGCCACGTTTAACCCTACCTGGGCTGTAACCCGAGTGTCCCTTGCCACTAAAGTGTAATATTTTTTGAGAGAGAGAGTGATTAAGGAATTCTCAGTAATATTTTTTATAAGGAATATATAGAGAGGGATTAAAATTGCCACTAAAGTGTAATATTTTTTGAGAGAGAGAGTGATTAAGGAATTCTTAGTAATATTTTTTATAAGGAATATATAGAGAGGGATTAAAATGAATTGTCAACCCGGGATGCATAATTGTTTTTATATAGAGATTAAAGATAATTTTAGTAAAAAAATATATATATCATACTAGAGGCCTACTAAACTTTTATATAATTTATTTCAAATTAAATAATATTTATAACCTAACTCTTTTAACCCCAAATATTAATTATTGGTCATAATTTGAAAAATTAAAATTCATTATCTCCTTATTATTATTTTTTTACTTTAACTAAAATTCATTTTCTTTTACTTAGTTCTTTCACCAATTTTGTATAATTTATATATTTTTTTTATCAATCATACTTTATTGATATATGTATTGTTGTTATAATCATTTGTCTATACGAATCATTTCTATATTCCGATGATAATTTTCTTATTATCTGATATTCACATGTTGAAAATCTTGAAATTGAATAATTTTTTAATGTCAAATTCGAAGAAATAAGAGAAAAAAAATTAATATTTCATCTTTTTTAAGCCAATAATTGATAGTCATTTATTATATTAGTCAATCGAAAATAATATAATAATTTCTGATTGGAATTTAGAATCTTCTTCTAAATATCAAAGAATTGAGTTAATGAACTACACTTGAAAGAGATCCTAAATTGCATATTTCTATGTGGCGACATCAAGCTAATCATCATGATAATTTAGATGAACTTACAATAAAATGACCCATATAAACCTATATTGTTGAAGTATTCGAGAATTTAATCTGAAAAGTTTATCAAGTTAATTTTAATACTTAGCTTTTATTATTGTATTAAATTGGTTTTTGGGTGAATTTTTTAACCCGGGAAGATTTTACATCCTGGCTCCGTCTTTGTCTGTGCTACCACCATCATCACCGCCTCCTTCGCCAGTGTCATCTCCTTCACCTCCATCTACATCACCGCCACTGTCACCTCCATCTGCATCACCGCCAGTGTCACCTTCATCTTCACCACTCTCACCGCCATCTTGGTCGGCGACACCTTCAACCAAATTAGTGGTAATTTCATTATCATCTCCTCCAGAGTCCCCACCATTGTCTCCTCCATCATCACCACCATCGCTGTCACCGCCATCTTCACCGCCTCCTCCACCAGTACTACCGCCATCATCATCGTCGTCTCCATCGTGAGGAGGTTTGCCACCGTGGGTACATAATTGATAGCACAAACATCTGCGTTTAATACCTCCAAATACCTTGCACAGGCCACTTTCAAAGCCTTCTTCAATGCATATGTTTTCACAATTGTGTCTGTTTAAACAAACACCTCTGAAATCTCTGCTCGGAGAATAACACAGCCTTGCCTCCCCTACATCCACTAATTTCCCATTTTCATTTCAACCATTAATAATTAATAAGATCAAACACTATAATCTAATCTAAGCAAAAAACAAATAAATAACAGGATAGAAACTCACGAGAAGCTATGAACACGATCGGTAAGATCATGCTCAAGATGACAATGTCATCCAAAGATCTTGACCACATTTTGAATATGAGTTTAGTTTATAATTTGATTTGATTTTATTGACTGTTTAATTTACTATAACATTGGGTTTTTATAGTGAAGTTTTCCCATCACTTTACTAATTAATTGTAAATAAGAAATTAAGTTCAGATTACAAAGCCATACACTTTTAATCTACACTATGCGAGCATAACTATTTGGATATCTACTTAATTTATTATAACATGCTATTTGTACATTAAGATAAATTAAATTAACACTCATTTTTTTAAATCTTCTTGAATCTTTATATCTTACACTACATCCCTTAGAGCAACTCTAACCGAACACCAAACCCATACCCAAAACTCATTTTTCACTCCAACCAATACAAAATGGGTTTCCCTCATTTTCCCTCTCATGCGAATGTATATATGCGTTTGCACTATTCATGAAACTCAAAACTTTTTTTTGTTTTTTAAATTTAATCCCTAAATTTAATTGAGGTCCATTTTATACATTAAAATTATTTATATAATTTATTATTTTAATTTATTTATATAATTTAATTCATTTATATAATATTTTTGTATAACATAAATTTATAATAATATTCAAAAAAAATATATAATAATGTTTAAAAAATTATAATAATATTCAAAAATTATAATAATGTTCAAATATTATAATAATGTTCAAAAACATTATAATAGTGAACAATAATTTTTTTATTTAGTTTGTGTATTATAATTTTTGAATTTTTAATAATTTATTTATAATCAAATTTAAAATAATGAGGTGATATTAAAATATTGTGGTGTAATTTATAATATTGTAAAATATATAAGGTGGTATTAAAAGTTGATGTAAGGAAGAATATTATAAGAATATTTTTTTGGGTTTGAGAATCGTTTTTTCGGTTGGAGAATATTTACTGTTTGATTGATGTGATATTTACATCAAAAACGAGTTTGAAAATGAGTTTTTCGATTTGAAAATGAGTTTTTCGATTGGGAATGGTCTTAGTTATTATATATATATATATATATATATATATATATATATATATATATTTATAGCTATAGCTAATTTTAAACTGTGTGTGCGTGTGAACACGGATATATAAGCAATAACTTGGTTTAATATGGATGAGTTTATATGAGAATGTGATTATCAACAATTGCTTTAATTCCATTCATTGAGATTATAGATAAGATTAATTGCAGATTATCTTTATATTTAGGGGGTTTGGTATTTTATTATTCTGTTGTACTTACCTTATTAAGGTTGGTTTCTTTCATATTGTTTATTTTCTTTTTCTGGGTTTTGCCTTTTGATTGAAGAGCTATAATGTAGCTGTTACCGGTATTTTCATTTAGGAAAAAATACACTTCAAAAACTTAAGGTTAATTATTTCAATGGAAAAAAATGAAAAAGAAAAGAAGACTCATCTCAATGTGGATAGTGTTTGTGTATCTGTTCATAAATAGTAATTCTTCTATTACACTTAAAATAAAATAGGTATTTTGAGTTATTAGTCTCTATTTGAGTTGTGACACTTATTTTAATGTCGGCAATTAAAATCCTCTGCTACTATTTTTTTTTTTTTCTCTTTTTCCCTGTTCTCTTTTGCAGGGGAGGGACATATTGTAATAATTTATTTATTTATTATTTATTTATTTATGGTTTTATCCCTCGGAAACAAAGAAAATTGGTTCTAATGTTGGCTAGCATGAAAATGATATAAAATATTTGTACTTCACAACTGTCATTTATACCATTAATTAAATGATGTATTTAAGATTTTGATATCATACTCTTTTATGTGTAGATTTATTTTAATTGAATTATAAAATTGACTATACAAAGGCCAGTTAAGAGGACCACTCCTAGGGATGGCAAATTGTACTTTACTCGTCAGGGAATTTACTCGTCAGGAAATGAAGTATCTATTTATGAACTTGATTTTTATTTTATTACCTGACTCTGACCCGAACCCGATGGATATATCTATTTGTATCACATCCCTGATTCGTCGGCTACCCGATCCCTGACATATACTCAGGGACGGACCCAGGAATTAAAGTTAGGGTGGCTCGAAAAAAAATTTAAAATAAATATAATGTTATTTTTGTGGGGTTGAATAAAATAAAGAGAAAATTATAGATTTAACGAGTGGATGAACCCGAGTTTAACCCTTTTTTTTATAAATTTGTAAAAGAAAATAGTGAATAAAAATTAAAGCAAAAAATTAAGGAGTCAGGTCTCTTTTCTACCATAAAAAAATCGTTTAACCCTTCTCAACCCTAACCTAGATCCACTCTAAAAAAGAATCATTCTTATATATAATGCAATATTTAAAAAATATATGTTATAAAACCGAAATAAATTTAGTAAAGCAAAATTTTAATTCAATTTCTACGCAATTAAATAAAATAAAATAAATAAATAAAAATGTCTAACCAAATAAGGGATGACCCCGATTACGTACCAACATTTAAAATATAATTATAACTAAGACATTTGTTATTAAATTATAAATGAATAAAATAATTAACACACAAAATAATTAATTTTTATTGAAAAACTTTCTTATAAAGGTAAGATTTATACATATTATAATAAGGGTGGACATATAAAAAATAATATTTGAGAATAACTTCAAAATAAATAATATGTAACTAAAATACCTCTAGTATGCAAATAATAATAATATTATTAATTTTTGAAAGATTAGATTATACTATTCTAATATCATTATTTAAATAAAATAATTATTTATTATAAAATATGATTGGTGTTAGATAACATTAGACCGGTTAATAGAACTTAACATAAATAAACTTCCTATGCAGGAACAGACAAAGAACCGGACCGGTCAAACCAATGAATCGGTTAAGAAGCTCAACCGGTAAAACAACTAAACTGATCAGAAACATGACCGCACAAAGAAGGCAAGATCGGTCAAAACTAAACCCCTGATTAAACACCAGACAGCCGGTCACTTAAGAAGCCAAAAGAATAACCGAAAGCCATCCGGTTAAGATAAATAACCGACCAGCCCGAAAGCACATCCGGTTAAGACAAATAACCGACCAACATAAGAAGATACTTCGGGTATCTGTTGAGAATGATACCAAAGGAACAGACTGAAAATTTCCATATTCATACAAGTCTGAGGACAGTCTGCAGGCTGCAGAAAACCGTCCTACAAGATCTTTCCACTTCAAGATAAATCAGAAAGGCAATCTTCCAAGTACAGACAACTGTTTAACCGACAGTCACCATATTGAGTAAAAGACAAACCAAGCCGGTTTGTCCTACATACTGGAGGATTAGACCGCCATGTCTGAAAGGTTGACCGCCAGGTCTGAATCACTGAACCTCTGCTTAACCAATCAAATTCAAGGAAATGAAATATGACCGTTGGCATATTTCACCTATAAAAGGAGCAGCTGAAGAAGAGTAAATGTGGGACACAGTGGACAATTAATTTACAAGTGATAAGATTGTGTTCTATCTCTAGAAAAGCTTAAGTGCTAAGTTGAAGTGTGTATTTACAATTTCGGTGTAAATTGTACGGGTGTTATCGAGCAGGAAATAAGTCTCGATCGGATTGTATTTGTATTCATTAGTGAATATCCTTCTCGCGGTTTCGAGAGGAAGGGGTGACGTAGGAGTTTTATCTCCGAACATCCATAAAAACCTGTCTTGTTATTTACTTTCTGCCGGTACTACATTCTAACCGATCTGTACTAACCTACCTACACCGCCTTGACCGACTCCACACTACCTAAACCGAATCATCAAGTTACAAAACCGACCCAGCAAACTTCCAAACCTATCCTATCTCAAAACCGGTTCTGCCTATCCTGTAAGTGTGCTGCTTCAACCTGAAACAAACCTCTTCCGCGCTTGAACCTGGTTCAAGGGTTTGTGACAGTTTGTGTAGTATTGAAACCCCGGTGTTAATCTCTAACCGGATTAATCACCACCCTTTGAGTGAGACGCGCTAACCGGCCCAACCCCGGTCCTCCAGCCGCGACCTAGATCCTAACAATTGGTATCAGAACAGTTAGTTTCAATACTCAAGAAAACATGTCTTTTGATAGGCCAACAATGCTAGAAGGTGATGACTTTGCCAACTGGAAGGCACGCTTGCACCTACATCATAGCCGAAGGACCGATAATCATTGATAAGGATAGGAAGGATTGGACAGCTGAAGACAAGAGAAGAAATAACCTGGATAACCATGCCAGAAACCGGATCTCTAACGGTGTGGACAGAAACACATACTACAAGATTAGAGACTGCAAAACCGCAAAGGAAACATGGGACACGGTAATTCAGATTCATGAGGGAAATGAAAGAACCAAGGAAAACAAGGTAATGGTAGCTACTCAGAAGTTTGAAAGCATCAAGATGAAACCGGGAGAAACAATGAGAGAATACAGTGACCGGTTCACAGGTGTGTTAGACGAACTAGCAACTCTTGGCAAGAGGTATGATAACAAGGAGGTCATCATGAAGGCGCTAAGATCTCTTCCAAGTGCGTGGGACATAAAGACAATGGTGATGAGGGAATCAAACTGCCTAAGTAAGATGAAACTACACGATGTATTCGAAGACCTTAAGGCATATGAGTTCGAAATGAGATCTAGGACTGAAGAAGAGGTTTCGGCCTCAACCTCAACCAGAGCATTGATCACATCCACAGAACCGGTTGCACCTGCACCGATCAGAACCGCCGAACAGTTCAACGAGGATGCCATGGCAATGCTTGCACATAAATTTGGGAGGTTCATGAAAAGGAGCCAACCGACAAACAACTACAACTATGGTGATAAATCCAATGTAAGATGTTATAACTGTAACTGTTTGGGACATTTCAAGTGGGAATGCAGAAAACCGAGGAGGGATGAGCGGAAACCGGATAACCAAAATAACCGAAATAACTATCAACAAACCGGTGAAGGAAGTGAGGTTCAGAAAGCACTGATAGCCGATGATGGAGGAAGTTTATGGGCTCACAGTGACAGTGATGATGAACTCACATGCCTCATGGAAAATAAGGAATAGGTATTTGACTCTCCTTGTGAAGAATTTACTAAAGATGAGTTATATAATGCATTGAATGATATGGTAGCAGAGTATAAGAACCTACTAGCCCTATTACCTAAGCAACCCAACTTTAGAGCCGACCTTATAGTACCCATCTTGACCGAACCAGAAACCATAGAAACCGATGAAACACCTACCTTAGAAACCGAGCTAGCACCTGAACCATCACCTAAGACCGAACAGTCTAATGAACCAGCTCGAGAACTGACCGAGGAGGAAAATGCCCGACTCCAGTATAAAATGGCTGCATATAAGAGATCTAGTGAAATGGTAAAGAAGATGTGTAGTTATAAAAGACACCATTTTTGCATGTTTGGTCTAGGTTACAAAAATAATAGATCCCAAAACCAAAAACCCGTAGACAAAGTAAGGTTCACAAAGGATGACCTCCCCCTTATAAGTTTCATTAGAAGTTCCTTAACTGCTGAAGAAGAATTGACCGCCTATTATACGGCAGAAAAACTAACCTATGTAGGTCCAACTGATTCTGAGAAATGGCTTCACCATGAGAAAAGGAAAGTCAACCTGTTCAATAATAGGAGAGCCAATCCACAACCGCATAGGACAAACCAAAGATCATCCCCACACAAGGCCTTCTTAGGAAAGCCGAAAGACTCAAAACCGAGTGTCAGAAAGATAGTTAAAACATTGACCAGGAAAGCTGTCCGGTTTGTCAAGGTCTGGATGCCCAAGGGACTAATCGCATGTGGACCCAAGTAAATGTGGGTACCAAATAGTTGTAAATATGTACATTTTGTAGGATTTAAAGAAACGGCTAGGAAACTCTGAATGGTATTTGGATAGTGGTTGCTCCAGGCATATGACCGGGAACAACAACCTTCTAACTGACATCAGAATAGAAACCGGTGCATTAATCACCTTCGATGACAACTCAAAAGGTAGAACTGTGGGCAAGGGTAAGATTGTCCATGGTAACCTAACAATTGATAATGTACTCTTAGTTGAAAACCTACGTTTTAACCTACTAAGCATTAGTCAAATGTGTGATGCTGGTTACACTGTAGAATTTCTTAAACATGCATGCTTAGTTAAGAATTCTCAAGGTACCATACTCCTAACCGGAAATAGGCTAGGAAATATCTACAAGGTAGACTGGAAAACTAAAGTAGAATATCCTGTTTGCATGATAGCCAAAACTGATCAAACCTGGTTGTGGCATAAGAGACTAAACCATCTGAACATGAAAACCTTAAATTACATTCGCGGTAAAAAGTTAGTCGACGGAATTCCTGACATAGTATTTAATAAGGATAAGGTTTGTTCAGCATGTCAAATGTGTAAACAAACTAGGTCAACCTTTAAGAGTAAAGGACACATTCAATATAACCGATGCTTAGATCTTCTTCACATGGATTTATTTGGACCGATTCAGGTCATCAGCCTAGGAGGTATGTTTTGCACTATGGTAGTTGTTGATGATTATTCTAGGTATACATGGGTAATATTCTTACCATCCAAACGTGAAACCGCATCAAATTTGATCACACTACTTAAACGTTTGCAAAATGAAAAATCAACACGCATTAATAGCATTAGAAGTGATAGAGGTACCGAATTTACCAACAGTACTTTAACCGCATTTCTTGATGAATCCGGTATTAGACACGAGTTGTCTAGTGCTCGGACTCCTCAACAGAACGGCCTGGCCGAGAGAAGAAACCGGACTCTCAAGGAAGCCGCACGGTCCATGATAGCCGATTTGGGTATTGCTCAGAAATTTTGGGCTGAGGCTATCAATACTGCATGTTACACACAAAACCGGTCTTTGATTAACAAGTTTCATAACAAAACACCTTATGAGGTATATTTTGATAGAGTTCCCAACCTCAAGTATCTTAAAATTTTCGGTTGTAAATGCTATATTCACATAAATGGTAAAACCTATCTTTCTGCTTTCGATGCGAAAACCGATTTTGGGATCATGTTGGGTTACTCAGCAGTGAGTAAAGCATATAGAGTGTATAACAATAGAACCTTAACCGTGGAGGAATCACTTCATGTTGTTTTCGATGAATCGGTTGAAAGTAATACTGCATCATGCTTTGATCTACACAACAAATTGGAAAATAACAATATCCATTCTGATAGTGAAGATGAGATTCCGGTTTTCAGGCGGTTTGTCCATGAACAAATGGGTAATGATGAAACCCAGCCGGATCAAGCTGTCCCACGACAGGAAGCTGACACTTCGGTTCAAACCGAGGAAATCGGTCGGTCTAACAATCCTGTTCAGCCTACCGATATGTCTAGCCTTGATCAAGTAAACGTTAATTTGGTAGACATCCCTGAACCGAATTTCAAAAGGAACACTAAACATCCTCCTGAGCTAATTATAGGTGACCCTTCAGAACCTGTTCGAACTAGGCGTCAAATTCTGGAGGAATACTTTAATTCCGCATTTATATCCCAGATTGAGCCGAAAAGAGTGGATGAAGCATTGTCAGATCCGGATTGGATCTTGGGAATGCAAGAAGAGTTAAACCAGTTCGAGAGTAATAAAGTCTGGTACCTAGTCCCTAGACCGAAAGATCAACCGGTCATAGGAACAAGATGGGTATTTAGAAATAAACTCAATGAAGACGGTTTGGTCACGAGGAACAAAGCCAGATTAGTGGCACAAGGTTACAAACAGGAAGAAGGCATTGATTTTGAAGAATCATTTTCCCCTGTAGCTAGGATTGAAGCTATTAGGATTTTTCTAGTTTTTGCTGCATTCAAAGATTTTAAGGTTTTCCAAATGGATGTTAAAAGTGCATTTTTGAACGGTGAACTACGTGAAGAGGTATATGTTGAACAACCACCCGGTTTCAAAAATGCTGAACTACCAAACCATGTATACCGGTTAAACAAAGCTTTATACGGTCTAAAGCAAGCTTCTAGAGCCTAGTATGACACACTAACCGCATTTTTGTTAAAACATGACTTCACCATCGGTTCGGTGGATAAAACGTTATTTAAGTTTGAGAAAAAGGAACATATCTTACTTGTTCAGATTTATGTAGACGATATCATCTTCGGTTCAACCGATCCTAAGTTATGTGATAAATTCTCAACCCTGATGACTAACAAGTTTGAAATGAGTATGATGGGAGAATTAAGTTTCTTCCTAGGTCTTCAGGTTAAACAACTCGAAGAAGGAACTTTCATCAGTCAACCCAAGTACATTAAAGAACTGTTAAAGAAATTTGGGATGGATACATGCTCCTCAGCGGCTACTCCAATGAGTTCATCGGTCAAATTGGACAAAGATGATGAGGGTCAATCAGTAGACCTGGCCGCTTACCGGGGCATCATCGATTCTCTTCTATACCTGACAGCAAGTAGACCGGATATTCTATTTGCATTCGGTGTGTGTGGAAGATTCCAAGCCAACCCAAAGAAATCCCACTACACAGCCGCAAAGAGAATCCTGAAATACCTAAAGGGAACACCTGACGTCGGTTTGTGGTATCCAAAGGACTCATCCTTTAACCTAACGAGTTATTCAGATGCAGACTATGCAGGTTGCAAGATTGATAGAAAAGCACCAGCGGAACATGCCAATTCTTAGGTGATCGGCTTGTTTCATGGCATAGCAAGAAACAAACATCAGTTGCCACATCAACCGCAGAAGCTGAATACCTGGCGGTCGGAAGCTGCTGTTCACAACTTCTTTGGATTCAACAACAACTGAAGGATTTCGGTGTCATAGCCGAAGAATCTCCAATCTTCTGTGACAACACAAGTGCCATAACAATCACCTACAATCCGGTTCTACACTCTAGAACCAAGCACATTGACATAAGGCACCACTTCATTCGGGAACATGTCATGCTGAAGCATATCCGGCTGGAATACATATCGACAGATCAACAAGTAGCCAATATCTTCACAAAGCCTCTACAAGAAGCTAAGTTTTCTCAATTCAGACTCACACTCGGTTTAACCGACATTAGTTAGATCATCCCTAAGGATGCTTAAAAGGGAAATCGGTTCGGACAGACAAAATCGGTAGTTCCTCCTAAACTGTCGGATTTCAAATTTCCCAAGGTATCTATGGAATAACTGCCTGGTCTATCAGTCAGAGTAAACCGACCGATTATTTAGTGCATACACCAAATAACCGCATCGGGACAAACAACTGATAACTGACCGGTTCGAAAATAGCCTACTTCGGATTATTTGGGTTCCAAACAAAAGTGGAATAATTATCTGTGTTTAAACTTATCTGTTCTGAAACATTACCTTTTCAAAGTAAAATGGTCACACCTAAAAAAACGTGAAGATTTGATATCTTTCATGGTCCATGTCTATGACCAACATCCCAGGCTGTAGACATGCTTATTTCGTGCAAGACTCTTTATCCTATGGTTAATAGACATTATCACCTGTGATACACTGGATAATTAGATCATCCCTCCACTAGTATATAAGTTGAACAAACCTTAAACAAAACAATCACAAGTTATAACTCACTCTCTCACTAAGACAAAAATGTCTCAGTTTCCAAACATCCTTCAAGTGGATTCCAAATCTGCTCTGAGCACTGAACACTATGATGTATTCAAGATGATCAAATCACTTGAAGACACCGGCCTTCAGTACTTTCTAGATGACAAGCATGTCATCTATTCCGAATCTGTCCTGGAATTTCTTTACAATGCCAGGGTTTTCAGAGGAACTCCTCATTTTGACACCCATATCCAATCAAAAGTGGGAGGCATAGTGTTTGACTTCACCGAACATGACTTTGCGAGATGTTTCAGCCTACCAAAGCAAGGGATGACCAATCTCAATGTGCTGGCTGACCTAAAAGACGAGATCTCCCTAACCTTTTCGCGGTCAAGTCAACCCATTGATGACCATGGTACGAAGTCACTATTGAGAGCTGAATATCAGCTCCTCAATGATGTAATCGGTCGAAGCATCTTAGGGAGAGATGTGACAAACACCTACTGTACCGCAACCTTTAACATGATGGCTGCTATAACCACCGGAACACCGGTTAATTGGTCAAGGGTACTGTTCGACGTCCTAATCTGGATGATTGGCGTTCGAACAGTCGGCCTCGTTCCCCAACTGAGCTGTCTGCTTCTGGAGCTTGGAGTTCCAACCTGTCCGGGAGAAGGGCTGAACCAAGCCCAGGTACTAACCAAGGAAGTCACCGACTCATTCTATGAGCGGTTTGAGAAGGCTTGGAAGAGGAGGAACCGTCACATCCACTCCAACGGTCACACCAACTCCAACGGATATTAAGTCACTCTTTCCTACAACCGGTCATTTTGATGTACGCACCTGTTGTATCTTTGCTTAACTTCTTTTATGATCATCTCGGCTAGGCTTATGTTATCTTCCGTTTCAATCGGTTACTTCTCTTATAACATCCGTCATTAATGAAAAGTATCATTCAATTAATGAAGTAACTCCCAACTACATGAGTAATTACTACCCAACTAACTTGGTTACCTTTGGACTAAATCCCTACCTCGAGCTCCGCAATCGGTCAAAAGTAACCTCTTCCCAATACACTTTGGAAACATAAATATTCTCTTCTCTAATAAGACAAAACTGATCTTCAATGTTGATATTTTCCCTCCAAAACCGGATCTATATAAAGGGCCATCTCCTAATCAACTTAACACATCTCAAAAACAAAAATCTCTTGAACTCCATCTCTCTCTTAAGAAAATTTGAATCATGCCGAGCCGAACTCTACCAAACTTCCTAAGCATTGATTTTGACTCTTGCCTGGAGATCAGTGATCAAGAAACAAAGGAGATGTTGTTTGAATCCCTCATTAACACCGGTCTTCGCACCTTTCTCGAAGAATTCGGCCCTATACTCCTTGAGGATGTTAAAACTTTCTTCAGAAATGCCTGCATAAGAGGAAACTACATTGTTTCCACGGTGAGAGATCACACCTTCTGGCTGGATGAAGCCGAATTTGCTCAAATGTTCAACCTGCCCACCGAAGGGTTTTCGGACTTCCCGCCCCGGGAAGGCCGCGCCGCGGTATCTTATGCTTGGCTGTTCTCAAGAACCGGGGTGCCGGTGGAGAACAACGGACCAATGACCTGTCTTCGCTTTCACATCCAGCTTCTTTTTGAAATTGTCAATCGTTCCTTAATCTTCCAATCCCCTAACCAGCACTACTCCAAGAAGGTGTACAACATGATGACCTACATTATGAGTTATGCCCCCATAAATTGGTCATCGGTCATATTCAACAACCTGAAAACTATGGTGTTGACCAAAAGAGGTCTCGGCTACGCTCCTCATATCAGTCGACTCATTCTCAAGTACCGTCCAGAATTTGGACCGGGTACACCGGTATCTCATTCAAACATTCTTGATGTGTATGAGGTGGAGGACAAGTTCTCTAGGATGGTTATTGCTTAAGTTGCATCGTCATCTCTTTTGTACTCCTCTCCTTTTATATTTTCAAACCGATCCGTATATCGGTTTCTATCTTGTACCTTTATTTAATGAAAATCTATTTCAGTTTCATAACCGGGTCAACAGTTGCAAAAACTCAGATCACTCATCTAAATAACCGGTTAAAACCGATAAGCAAATTTGTATTCGTTGAACTATCCGGTCAAAATCGAAACACCGCATCATCGCGGTTAACAAATCACTTCATAAAACGGTTTCAAAAAGAGGCTGCTTCATCAAAACCGAAATTGAAAGATCACTTAAAATCTTTGGAGGGAAAGATTCCCGCCCAAAATATCCCGCCTTGATTTCCCGCCTTGGATTGCCGCCTTTTTGGATTACCGCCCATTGTTTGCCGCCTTTTGGCTTGGAGGGAAAATTCCCGCCCAAAGGTGATGGGACGGTTTGCGACGGTTGAGCTTCCAAACCGCGCCTATAAAAAGGGACCTTGGCCATTTCATTTCATTCCTACGCGAAACAACTTTCTCTCTCTAGCTCTCAAACTCTCTCAAAACGGTTTTTCTTGCTCTCTCAATTCAATCATCAACAATGGGTCGTGATACCGCATTGTTCAAACAAAATCCAGGTGGATTTGAGGAGATCAGACAAAACGGTTCGGCTCCGGCAAAGGAAGTTCTATCCCGGATTTCCGAGGCCGGTTTCGAATACTTCTTATGTGGTCCTTTTGTTCTAAACAAGGAAGCGGTTGAAGAATTCTTCAAAACCGCATCTCTCTCTGGCAGTACAATAACCACAACCGTTGGCGGCAAACAGTTCGACATAACCGAAGAGTCGGTTGCAGAAATCCTACGCCTTCCAACAGATGGGCGCAACGCTTCGATGGAACTGGACCGAAAAACATTTGAGGCGGCTTGCCAAATTCTCTCGGCAACCGCGGTTCCTGTAGAAGTTTCCGGTAAGAAGTCATCACTACGACCGGAATATATACCGCTTTGTGACATCTTCACCAAGTCGGTTCAGGCGAGAGGTGGAAATTTCGACAACCTCACCAAGACAAAAATCGAGATGCTTGCTGGTTTACTAAACGGCATAAATGTCAATTGGGCGAAGGAGATTTTCCACAATCTAAAACACATGGTGAAACCGGATTCCACCCGGTCATGGGGATACGTCATCCCACTAGGGAAGATCATGCTACACAACAACATCAACACCGGTCCGGGTTTTATTCTTTCTTCAAGCAAGATCATAAGGTTTCGCCAATTCTTAGAAAAGAAGAAGCCGGCCCCCGACTCTACAGGTGGTGGAAGGAAGAAGTCTACCGCTAAGAAACCGGCTCCGATAAAAGACAAATCCGGAAGCAAGAAGGACAAACAACCGATAGAATTCACGGATCCTCCCTCTGAACCGCAAAATGAGGACGATTCGGCCTCCAGCTCAGACCGACCAGCTTCAGAAAATACCGAAGAAAATCTGTCCGGCAAAGAAAAGGAACCGACTGAAGAAGAAGAACACTCAGCAAGTCTTGAAAATGCCGATACCGGTGCAGACGGCCCGGGGAGAAAAACGTTCCCGTTGACAACGACCAGAAGATAGCCGAAACTATAGTGCGCAGAATCATGGAGGAAATCGATCTACAAGCTCAGGCGACTTCCGAAGTATACAGTGAGTGGTTCCGGATCCGGTGCAACAAATACTTCAAACATGTGCTACCGGACCTAACCACCGGACAAAGATTCGAAAGGATTTTGGAGATAGAGGAAGACGTCATCAGCCTTACAAACGCTACGGATCCCAAGGAAGCCATGGACTGACACGCAATAGTGGAACCGCGTGCTCGGCTGCAAAAGTTAACCGAACATATGCGAAAGCTTACAGAAAGGTATATTCCAGGAACACCGAAGTCTAAATTACAACTCTTGGTGTTGGATATCCTTGCGGTAAAGAAAGGGGAGTTCATTGACGAGATAGAGCGGCTTGACGCGGTGCGCAGACAGCAAGATACAGAGCACTCTCCGCGTCTTGAGACCGGTGACGGTCAGAATTCAGGTGATAAGTCTCCTCTAACGGATTAGGCTATCAACGAAACCGACGATAGGACAGAGCCTCTTATCACTGAAAATCTTGAATCCGATCAACCTGGGAATTTAGAACCGGCCATCACAGAAAAGGAGGTCATAACTATCATCAACGAATTTGCCAACACCAAGGTTCGACCGTGGAAAAAGAAAATTAAGAACGCCGTGGTTCAAACAATCAAGTTGGCCGAAACCACAAGGGAAGACCTTGTGAAGGCAAACGAGCGGATCACATCGGTCGAAACCAACTACGGTGAAGCCGATGCTCGGTGCGACGATCATCTCAAGCGAACTATAGCCTTGGAGGAAATGACTCCAAAGTTGGTAGATGACCTCAAGTCGGTCACCCAAAGGGTGGAGGAGTTGGAACGGTTTCAAGAGAAAACCGAGCAACAGCTTACAAAGGTCGATGAGGACCTGGGGCGGTCAAGCACCGAAGCCGGTTCCACACTTGATAGGGTCACAAGCCTCGAAGAAAAAAATACAAGTCTTGAGGAGCGAAACAACAAACTTGAAACCGACCTCAAGGCGGTCACCGAACAGGTGAATGAGCTGATCAATGCCAAGCTTGCTGCCGATAGAGCGGTTGAGGAGGAAAACGCTGAGGCGGCTAAGAAAATTCAGGATGCGCTGGACGAAGAAACGCGGAAAACGAAGGAGGCACCGCGATTGTCTGATGCGGACTTGGCCGAACGCGCACGAAATGTAGCGGCTAGAAATCCGGCACTTGTAAAGTCCATAGCAGCTCAAGAGGCCAAGGATGCAGAGCGGTTAAACACTGAAAAACAAAGGCTCGACGAATATGCCAAGGCTCACAAGAAGTCCAGGGCGGCTCCCTCCTCTTCGGTTCCGGCAACACGAAAGAGGAAAGTTTCTGCAAGAAAGACTCAAGTCACCGAGATGCTGGGCAGAATTACCAAGACAGTTGTTGACTCTATACCGGACCCGACTCTGCAAACCGAGAATGACTTCGAAGAGGATCTAGAGCCGCGACATACAAGACAACGAGTTATCAATGCGGTTCCAGTCAGCACGGTCGGTCAACCGTTCTCTCCTCACCAGGACATCACGGGAGCAGGAGGTTCTTCTTCAAGACCGGCTCAACCGGCTGAGGACCAACCAACAGATGACTTGATGGGAGACTTCCTGCCATCCAGATTGGACTAGGGGCTTTCTTTTCTTAACCTATGTTTATTTCGGTTTTTACATATATAATATTTTGCCCTTTTTCGGTTATCTTTACTTATATATATAAAGTTATTTTTGGAAACCGGTCTACATTTGCAATCTTACTTGATTTTGAATATTTTAATTAAAATAATCAAAAAGGGAGAAATTGATAAGATAAAAGATAAAAATTTTTAATTTTTCTCGAAATTTTCCAAAATTTTTCGAAAAATCCTCCCAAGTCAGTTTCCAAAAATCCGGCCAAAATAAAACTCACAAAACCGGCCTACATTTGCAATCTTACATGATTTTGATAATTTTAAATAAAATAATCAAAAAGGGAGAAATTGTTAGATAAAATTAGACCGGTTAATAGAACTTAACACAAATAAACTTCCTATGCATGAACAGACAAAGAACCGGACCGGTCAAACCAATGAACCGGTTAAGAAGCTCAACCGGTAAAATACCTAAACTGATCAGAAACATGACCGCACAAACAAGGCAAGATCGGTCAAAACTAAACCCCTGATTAAACACCAGACAGCCGGTCACTTAAGAAGCCAAAGGAATAACCGGAAGCCATCCTGTTAAGACAAATAACCGACCAGCCCGGAAACACATCCGGTTAAGAAAAATAACCGACTAGCATAAGAAGATACTTCGGGTATTTGTTGAGAATGATACCAAAGGAACAGACTGAACATTTCCATATTCATACAAGTCTGAGGACCGTCTGCAGGCTGCAGAAAACCGTCCTACAAGATCTTTCCACTTCAAGATAAATCAGAAAGGCAATCTTCCAAGTACAGACAACTGTCTAACCGACAGTCACCATATTGAGTAAAAGACAAACCAAGCCGGTTTATCCTACATACTGGAGGATTTGACCGCCAGGTCTGAAAGGTTGACCGCCAGGTCTGAATCATTGAACCTCTGCTCAACCAATCAAATTCAAGGAAATGAAATATGACCGTTGGCATATTTCACCTATAAAAGGAGCAACTGAAGAAGAGTAAATGTGGGACACAGTGGACAATTGATTTACAAGTGATAAGATTGTGTTCTATCTCTAGAAAAGCTTAAGTGCTAAGTTGAAGTGTGTATTTACAATTTCGGTGTAAATTGTACGGGTGTTATCGAGCAGGAAATAAGTCTCGATCGGATTGTATTTGTATTCCTTAGTGAATATCCTTCTCGCGGTTTCGAGAGGAAGGGGTGACGTAGGAGTTTTATCTCCGAACATCCATAAAAACATGTCTTGTTATTTACTTTCTGCCGGTACTACATTCTAACCGATCTGTACTAACCTACCTACACCGCCTTGACCGACTCCACACTACCTAAACCGAATCATCAAGTTACAAAACCGACCCAGCAAACTTCCAAACCTATCCTATCTCAAAACCGGTTCTGCCTATCCTGTAAGTGTGCTGCTTCAACCTGAAACAAACCTCTTCCGCGCTTGAACCTGGTTAAAGGGTTTGTGACAGTTTGTGTAGTATTGAAACCCCGGTGTTAATCTCTAACCGGATTAATCACCACCCTTTGAGTGAGACGCGCTAACCGGCCCAACCCCGGTCCTCCAGCCGCGACCTATATCCTAACAATTGGTATGTAAAGAAAATAAATAAATTAAAAAAATAAAAATATCTATAAATTATAAAAAATACTAAAAATCATATAAACAAATTCTAAAACCAAACATTTATATATCTAACATCTCTTTTCTCTCTGTCAATGCTTTTAAAAATCCCAAGCATACTTGACACTTATTAAAAATTAATATATATATAAATTAATATATGTATATATGGATGAGGTAGGGTGGGCTTAACCCTATAGTCTATCTGTCCCTTCATATACCTTATTACCCGATTAAAATATGCATTTATATTTATTATTTTTTAAATATTAAAAATAAAAATAAAAATATTACTTACTTGTATTACATAGTTATGTTAAAAAAGTTGAAAAATATAACAAGTTTTTACACATTGAAGTTCAACAAGAAAAAAATAAAAAAAATGTAAAAAAAAAATAAAAGTTTGTTGAACTTAAAAATAAAATATGAAGAGTGAGTAGAGAGATAAAATATTTTGTTATTAAAAAGTGAAGATTTATAAAGAAGATAAATTAAGATGACGTTGAGGTGGAGTGTGATATGGAGCATCAACTATTAAAATTATCATTGAAAAGATGAACAACCAATATGAACAAGATGAACAATAAGAACAACCTAATGATTTAGGGTGTGAAGATAAACATAATGAAAATAAGAACATAAATCGATACGTATGATGAACAATAAGATGAACACCTGATATTAAAAGGGGTTTTGGTCGTCGATCTGTATATGTGTTCGTTTAGGGTTCCGTCGCCATGACCGTCATGCGAGAGAGAGAACACAAAGTAGAGAGAGAAGAGAGAAAAAGAAAAATAATGAAATAAAAAATTTGAGTATTTATATAAAGAACTTTTCCTTTCGCGAAACGTGAAGGGGGTATTTTCGTCAAAAAAATATAAAGTGATCACCAGCGCAATTAAAATTAGGCGGTGACCACAGATGCAAATAAGGAAATATTTAAGGTCATTTCGTCAAATTTCCCCTTCAAGCTCTTTGTTCTTACACCGTGCACGATAGTTCTAAAACGAAATGGATGTTCCTAGGCAAGCTTCACCTTTCGACCAGGTTACAACTTTTATTCTCCATTCTCTCAGATCCCTCTCAATCTGACAACCAACATATGTATATTATGCACCGCCTCCAGACAATCCTTCCATAATGATAGTCGCCAGAATCGATCTCACTATGGATATTGTCGGTTATCTACCGGATGAGCTTGAATTACTTACAGATATAGCATTCTTTAATATTAACTCCAATCGTTTCTACGACACTATTCCACACACGGTTCAAGAACATGAAGCTTTTGTTTGAACTGGATCTGAACAATAACCATTTTGCCGGAAAATTCCCTCGAGTAGTTCTCCAGTTACCAACTCTGAAGTTTTTGGATCTTTGGTTCATTGGATTCGAAGGTAGTACTCCACGGGAGTTATTTAACAAGGATTTGGACGATATTTTCATCAATCACAATAGGTTTCAGTTCGAATTACTTGATAATTTCGGTAACTCACCGGTTTCGTTATCGTTTTGGCTGATAATAAATTCAGTGATGTCTTCTGGCTATTATAGGCAATATGTCTAATTTAAATGAGATTATTTTCATGAACAAGGCTAAGGTCTTGTATTCCAAAGGAGATTGGATTTTTGAAGAATTTGATTTTGTTTGATGTGAGCTTTAAATGAGCTAAAGGGTCCATTGTCGGAGACATTTGGTGAGATGGTAATCTTGGAGCAAATTAATTAAGATGAATCGAGCTTAATTTGATCTGAATAATGAAGTTAATTAAAGTTTAGTTAGTTGCTGTTAGCTAATTTTTAACTTAATTTGCTTTAATTTTGATGATAACCAGTAGTACTGCTCGAGAAATAAGAGTTTTGTAAAATTTGGAAGAGAGATGGAGATTTAAGAGGGATAGGTTTGAAATGATAAATTTGGGTTATAAAAATAATTACATAAAAAATTAAACGACGTTAAATAATTATGTTATGAAGAATAAATTTGACATTTTTGTCAAGTTTATATACATAGATAAAATTTTATAACTTTAACAAAAAATTTGACACCTTCGTCCAACTTTATAAATAAAAGATGAAACCAATTTTCTCAAAAGTCTTTTGAGAAATGAGTGATTGATCTTGACTCTTGATTTTTGAACATTAATGATATTTTAACTTTTAATATCTTTGCTTAAATAAAACGATGTGTACACCTCGTGAGTTTGCTAATAAGAAAAAAATTGTTTGAGCCAAATCCTTTACTGATGATATTAACCAATTGATCATCAATATATATGTATTTGATGATGAGAGATTTCAAGGAGACCGAGTAATGATGTGGGACGAATGAAGGGCTCATTGTTGACAACGAATTTTCAATCGGTAATGATTTTTTCGACTGTTATAGTCGATAATGATTTATTGTCTTTTATCGTCGATAATGTTTTTCTCGACTTTAGTAGTCGATAATGGTTTTCTCAACTTTAATAGGCGACATTAAATTTAACAATTAGTAATGATTTTCTCAACTTTGTAACCCAGAAACTCATTGTCTCGGAAAAGCTGAAGATTCAAAAAATTTCAACATTGATTTGCGTGTCAGAAATATTTTAATAAAAGATTTATACAAAAATGTAATTTGACATTTTAAAATTAATTATCACAATAATTAATTTTTAAGTTCAATTTTAAATATTCTTTTAGATTAAAGATAATCAAATCACAATTTGATGGGCAAATTACCTTGGGGGCCCTTTAATTACTCCGATCGCTCACTTTTAGCCCTCAAATTAATTTTTGAAACAAATCGCCCCTTCAACTTTTATAAAGGTCACCAATGACCCTTCCGTCAACTTTTTAGTTAAACAAAACGGTTTAAGTTTTAAAATATTATTTTTTATAGGGCAAATTACCTGGGTGGCCCTCGAACTATCTCGATCGCTCACTTTTAGTCCTCAAATTAATTTTTGAAACAAATCGCCCCTTCAACTTTTAGAAAGGTCACCAATGGCCCTTCCGTCAACTTTTTGGTTAAACCGTTATGTTTAACAAAAAAGTTGACGGAAGGGTCATTGGTGACCTTTATAAAAGTTGAAGGGGCAATTTGTTTTAAAAATTAATTTGAGGGCCAAAAGTGAGCGATCGGAGTAATTAAAGGGCCCCCAAGGTAATTTGCCTTTTTTTATATATTATCTTTAATCTTATATTTTATATTTATATATATAATTATTAAATCGCTTATATATAATATTATATATATATATTTTTAAATTTTATATAATTATTAAATCTTTTATATAATATATAAATAATATATATTATTTATTTTTATCTATATTTATATAAAATAAAGTTTAAAATAATTTATAATAAATATACATATATAATTTATATATATTATCTTTAACTAATTTATATATAATATTTATATAATATATATTTTAAAAAATAATTTAAGTGCTAAAAGTAATTAAGTAGTTAGTAGGTTACAATTACTTTTAACCTTTCAAATTATTTTGTAAAATATGTATTCTATAAATTTATATATATATATATATATATATATATATATATATATATATATATATATATATATATATATATAATTAATGATTAGGGATAATACATATAATTTATTTTTAAACTTTGTTTTATTTATATATATATATAAATATATAAATATATATATATAAATAAATAATATATATATATATATATAAGAGATTTAATAATTATATAAATATAAAAATTAATAATAAAAGATATATATATATATATAATATTATATATAAGCGATTTAATAATTATATATATAAATATAAAAAATAAGATTAAATATAATATATATAAAAAAAATTAAACTTAAGCCGTTATGTTTAACCAAAAAGTTGACGGAAGGGCCATCGGTGACCTTTCTAAAAGTTGAAGGGGCGATTTGTTTCAAAAATTAATTTGAGGGCTAAAAGTGAGCGATCGAGATAGTTCGAGGGCCGCCCAGGTAATTTGCCCCAATTTGATTAAAATGAAATATTATATTTTAAATTAATTAATAATAATTAATTAATAATATTTAATTTAAAAGATTATTCATTTAATAAAAAAATCGCCAATTAATTTTTACTTTAAAATTAATAAAACGTTTTGTATACGTATATAAACAAATATTTGATCAAAGATTATTTTAAATTCGGTGTTTGGTGATAATCGGAAAATAACTTTCGCACTATATCCTTCGTACCCGTTAAAAAACAGTCTCTACTTTAGAAAATCTTGACTCTAGAAAAAAATGTTATATTACGTTTTATTTAATCAATTATTCTTAAAATTCTAAACATTGCACATGTTTTTCTTGAATTTAAAATTATGAAATAATATTTAAATTCGGGTATCTAAGATTGATGTCGAAGATTGTTGAGAAAGTACCTAAAAAATATTTGTTTAAAGCGTTAGAATTTAAAAATAAATCCCAAACTAGACCTTATCAAAATATTGTTTATGAAAATATTCTAAAAATATTTTAAAATTGTTTTCCATTTTTTAGATTTTTAGAAATTAGTTTGAGGTCCTCAATTTAAAAAAAATCAAAATTTGAAATTAAAATCCCAACAAAATAGACCCTAGGACCAGTCCTCTCGGTCACTAGTGTTGATCCCTCGGTCGTGGGCTAAAACCCTTCGGTCGCCATTCTAATAGCCCAGGTTTTGACTGTGGCCTTTATCATTTGATCCAAAGGCACAGAAAACTTCATATAGTGGCAATGATCATTTATAATATCATCTCGATGCATCATTTGATCGGGATGATGTTTCATTTGTTCAAACAGTTTCTTGAGTAAAAAATTTGTTTTTGATTTTAAGTTTATAATAGGGTGTAAGGAGTTTGATAATAATTTTTTTATACTTCATAAGATTGATTGAAACATAAACATTGGCAATTCATCTTAAGCAATTCAAGAATTGAAAATTTTATTTATTATAAATATTTTAGTTTTTGATCAAACTGTTCGGGATGGCTTGAAATTGGTCTGGATATGCTATTAAAATCCTTAGAGAAATGTATTGGCAAGGTTTTTGTGTCAATGTTCTTGAGTTATAGTTTTGAGTTATAACTCAAGAACATAAACCCGATTTTGTAAATTTTCAAAATCAAATTGGGTACTTTTGATTTGGATCGATTGATTAAAATTAGTTTCGACATAAAGCTTGTAAATGATCTCATAATTGTTTTCGGATCAAGAAATTGAACAATCAAACAATTAGTAAAACTAGTCGAACTGAAATAGAAAAATATAAATTTGAACTTCTAAGTTGAATTACAACATGATTGGAAGCTCATGAGCTTTTTAACAGATTTGTGATTACCGAGAATCGAGCTTTACAACCTTATATAAATTTTAAAATTTTTCAAGAAAAGCTTGAAAATTTTAATGGCGGATTTTATATGAAATGGATTGAGGGCTTGAGATTGTGATCATTGCCTTTAGTTTGCTCAAAGGGAGCTATTTATAGCCTCACAAGGTTGGTTGATCGATTAAGTGGATCGAATTTCAGACAAAATATTTCTCTCAAAGACACCTTTCCCCATGGAAATTGGAGGAACATCTCCATGTCCTCCACCATGCGGAAGATTTCCAAACTTACCCTCCTCCTATTATTAGTTGCAAAAAATACTGGTAAATCATGTATATGAGCCTCATCTTCCATGCATCCTCCTTATTAGAGAATTGGAGGAATCTTGTTTCAATCTCTGTCACTCTAACAATCATTTTACCCCTAAAATATTTGTGGACCAGGGGTGGACATTCTTCAACGTCCTTATTTTCCACCACATGAAATCTGCCAAAGTTGAGGACGGTCACTAATGCATATTCCTTCATTCCCTAGATGACCTCCTCACCATTGACTAGGAACCTTATCTCCTTCGAATTTGATTTGCTTTTCCTCATCAGCATCTAATGGAGTATTGTTCCTGAGAAAAATACAGTCGGGGTTTTGAATATATGCTGAAATTGGGTCTGCAAAGCCCTATCCATAAGATCAAGTTTATTAAACCTCTCATTTATCTTTAACAAACAAGTGATGAAGGATTTCCATGAAACACGGCCATAAAACTTCTAATAATGGATTTGGTTTTTGGTTGGTGCCATTTGCAAAAAAACAGTATGTTAGACTAATGAAAAGACAATATACTTCAAGTCGAAGTGAAAATTGCATTTTGCGTCTACGAAATTACATTTTGCGTCGTTGCAATTGTGCCGATGCAAAATGAAATTGCGTCGATGCAAGAGGAAGCGATGGAAAAATAAAAACTCACCTGAATATCGTTGAAGACGTTAGATGAAATAATAAATACGTCGTCGGGGGAGGCGTTTTGGCGTCACTAGGAATTACTAGGAGTTGTTGTCTACGTTGCTTGGGGAGACGGGGGAGTTGCTGGGGCTGATCGGGATGACGGTCGGGTCAAGGGAAAAGAAGAGGGGAGTCTAACGGTCGGGGGAGGGAGAGTAGAGGAAAACTGAAATGAACCAAATGAAAGAGGGAACGAGGGAAAAGGGAAAATTTGATTAAATGACCCTCATAATAGGCCTAATTCTAAAAAAGGATCACGGTTGATAAACCTTGCAAAAAGGGTCTTTTCGCCCTGTGAAATGACGACCATGCTCCCGATAACACATTTACCACTAATGTGCGAGCATAACAAATGCGAGAATCGTGTAATGCTCGCATGATGATGTGCGAACATTACGTGATTCTCGCATCTATAATGCTCGCACATCATCATGTGAGCATTACACAATTCTCGCACATCGTCTAATGCTTGCACATCAAAGTATATAAATCCTAATTATAATTTTGGCCTCGTTTTAAAACATTTCAAATTCAGTTTCTCCACTCTCCACGACTCCACTCTCAAACGTCTCCTTTTAACACGCACCACTTCAACCAGGAATCGTATGTCCGTTCGTCCTTCCGTCCGTCTTGTTGTTACATTATTCAGGTCAGTTTAGGGGTTGAGTTTGGGTTAGGGTTGTGTAATATTCTTATTCAGTCTGAATGTTATGTATGCTTATATATTGATGGATAATCCTTAGTTTTTAGGGTATTTGTAGATTTTAGGATTTATGGTTTGGTTTTATGTGTAATGTTTTTATTTAGTCGGTTTCCCATTTAATTGGTTTTCTGAAATTTGATCAAATAGGTCTCATAATAGGTCAAATTCGAAAAAAGACCCACGTTTGATGAACAACGGCCTATCCATTATCGAAGAACCGGATTTTCTATCCACAAGCGAGAAAATCTCCCATTCGTGTAATTGTCTAATGCAGCCGGAGCAGTCGAAGCTTGTTGCGAACATCTAGTTTGTTTTCCATAATTCCTAGCTCGGTTTGATTATTGACATAAATATACTTGGATGACCTAGAATGGGTACCCCTAGAATCATATTTAAGATTTAAGGAATGGCTCAAGTGTTTTTCAATATTTTGAATGTAATTAGAAATTTATGAGATGATGAGTTAATTCAATTAAGTAGATGTATTAAGATAAATTTTCTTACATAGTGTGGTGTGATGCAATGATGTTGATGAGACGATGAACATGAATGAATGCTATGATGTGATGAGTGACATATATTTATGATGAAGGTGCTTGATTTTCTTGAGTTTATGAAATTGATTTCAATTTTGGAACGAATCTTGATGCATCGATGATTGAATATTGTATATTATGATTGTTTGTCCAATGTTGTTTGTTTTTACTTATTTGTTGTTCCTTTTTTGTAAATGACGTCAACCATAATTCTTGAGTTTACTGGTAGGGTATCATGGAATTCCAATCTGTCCAACATTGTCACCAAGTTTTCTCAAATGGATCTCATGGAAAGGTTAAAGTAAACCCAATTCCGATATATATTCAAAGGAGCCTCATCACTACGGTTCTCAGGAACGATAATACATCAAATGCTCCTGAGGAAAAAAGCAACTCAAATTCTAAGGAGATGAAGTTCCTCGTGAATGGAGAGGAACTGTGCTTTGGGATGAAAGAGTTTGCCTTGGTCACAGGCCTCAAATTTGGGAGATTCCCTACGGTGGAAACCATTTTCAATGAAGTTAAAGAATGTCCACCATTGGTGATAAAATATTTTAAAGGTAATATGATTGTTAACTACAGACCTTTACTCAAAATTTGTCTCTTGCTTTGATAAGGAAAATACATTGAAGTTGGGTTTGGTATTCCTTCTTTGTCATTATCTGCTCTCCTTTGACCGAAGGAGGATAATAAATATCAAACTCTTCTGCATGGTAGAGGACATCGACACTTTACTCCAATTTCCATGGGGAAAGTTGTCCTTCAGAGCAACCCTCAAGTGTTTGAACAGGTACCTGAAACACTTCAAGAAGATATATCTAGAGAAAAAGAAAGCCATGAGGAAGAAGAAGGAAGACAAGAAGTTGGATGTTTCTTATACCGTATGTGGGTTCGCACTAGCCTTCCAAGTGTGGACCTATGAGGTTATGCAAACGTTTGTCCCCAAACTTTCCAAGAGGATGCTGCAAACGCATGAGCATGTCTGTCCAAGGATAATACAGTACAAATCCAATAGGAAGACCACCGCTTCTGATATTCATGATGCCCTGCAAGGCAAGGTTGTTAAAAAGATGAAAGTGACTAAAGAGGAGAAGATCTTGTATAGTGGGGAGGATTTTGAAGATATGGGAGGTAATTTGTATAATTCATTATATGAACTAGATTCTAGAAAGAGGAAACATGAAGATATTGAAGATGTAGCTGCTCTCAAACCCTCCATGAGGAAGACAAGACAAATTACTCACCCCAGCACCACCAGCAGAAGAACCCGCATCCCTACCCTCAATCCTGGCACCTCTAATTCTATCGAGAGCTCCCCCTATACAATGGAAGATGATGATGGCCCTCAAATGACTCCAACAATGACAGATGATGATTGATATATATTGGATTAACTCACGAAAGAGGTAAATAAACAAAAACTGAAATAAAGCTCCTTAAAGTGAATCAACTTCAGATGTTCAACCAGCTACAAGAACATATTGACATACTAAATGGGGAACTAAGAAGGAGAATATTGAAGAGGAGGAAGGAGAAGAAAAAGAGGAAGGAGATCTATAGAATATCAGCCTCACTAAAGGAGAAACTGAGAAGGAGAATAATGAAGAGGAAGCAGAAGAAGGAGAAGATTGTGAATGATCACGGTTTGAAGATGGTGAATGTGTGTATTGAAGATCTGTTTGAGAAGATTGATGATGTTGACAAGGATGAGGTATATTAAAATTCTCGCATGTTCTATAATAGCATTTTTTGTATAATGTTTTCCAATGTGCAGGGCCAGATTGAAGATGAGAATATGGAGGTGGATGTGGACAATGTGGACCATATTGAGGATCAGAATGTGGAGAATGTGGATCAGATTGATGATAATGAAAATATTGAGGTGGAGAAGGGGGTGGAGAAGGGGGTGGATGATCTAGAGAAGAATGATGAAGATTTGGTGATTGAGAAGGTGGAGGTATGTATTTCTCCACCTTGTTCATGTATAATTCTCACATGTTCTCTAGATTGTGGATAATATATAATGTTTTGTATAATATTTTCTAATGTGCAGGGCCAGATTGGGGATGAGAAGGTGGTGGAGGTGGAGAATGTGGACCAGATTGAGGACAATGAAAATATTGAGGTGGAGAAGGGGGTGGATGATCTGGAGAAGAATGATGAAGATTTGGTGATTGAGAAGGTAGAGGTATGTATTTCTCCACCTTGTTCATGTACAATTCTCGCATGTTCTTCAGATTATGGATAATGTATAATGTTTTGTATAATGTTTTCTAATGTGTAGGGCCAGATTATGATTGAGAAGCTGGATGGAGTGATGATTGAGAAGTTGGATGGAGTGGTGATTGACAAGGGGGAGAAATATGATGTTTTTGTGGAGGACAATAAGAAGAATGTGCAGAAGCATAAGGTGGACAAGGAGGAGTAAGATGATGTGTTTATGGAGGACAAGAAGAAGAATGTATAGAAGTAGAAGATGGAGAAGAAGGTAAATGTATATGTGCAAAAGAAGGTGAAGAAGTTGACAAAGAGGAGGAAAATGATGTGTTTATGGAGGACAAGAAGAAGAATGTGTAAAAGCAGAAGGTGGAGAAGAAGGTAAATGTGCAAAAGAAGCAGAATGTGGATGAGGATCTGGTGGAAGTCAAGAATACGGGTGTCCAATATAAGAGAAGGAGTATGAGGTCGAAGATACTATTTTCTCCTTACACCGACCCTAATGGAAAACAAATAAGGCTCAAAGATCCAATCACTATCAATCTAATGGTGAAAATTGACGAGGAACTGCTTAAAAACTTGTTGAAATTGATGAGGAACAAGAAAACCTTTAAATCGGTGTATGTAAATACTGGCCCTACAAACTTTAATTTCTTCGAAAACCTGCTTCGGACATGTAGATGGCTCATTGATGAGGCATTCTTCATTTATAATTCTCCACCTTGTTCATGTATAATTCTCCACCTTTATTATGTATAATTCTCCACTTTGTTTATGTAGAAGATTAATGCCGCATGTTTTATGCTAAGAAAAAGAGCACTCACTTACACGAAGACTTACACAAAAGATTTCACAATCGCGAATGTTTTTTTAACTCCTATGTTTGCAGCAGACTATGAACGGTTTACAGTTGATCCAAGACTCTTTAAATTGATTATTGCTATATGGAGTACTACTGGGGTTTGGAGGATAGATTTATGCTTATGTGGAGCAAGGTTGATGATATTTATATACCTTTCAACATCGAGAGTAAGCACGGGGTGTTGTTTGTTCTGCGACTAAAAGAATGGAGAATTGGCGTGTATGATTGTGATCATACAATTTACAATGATGACAATTTTGCAGAATTCATGATACCCATGTGTTCAATGATTCTGTACTTTGTAAAATTTGCAATGTCTGACCTGGAAATTTCCAGATATCCTAATTTTACCTTAGATATGTTAACATTTGGTAGAATCCCCCACCCAGAAGTCACAAAAGCAACTATAAACGGGGATTGTGGTATGTTTGTATTAATGCATATAGAGTACCTGAATGTTAAACTAGGTTTAGAAGATGTGGTATTAGAGAACATGGAATTTTCTTACACAAAAGTGGGCAGTCAGGTTCAAATTTGAATCTGTTTTATAACAAAAAGCATATGAGCTACATCGTCTCGGTACCTTACGAGTCTCACATTGGGATGACCTACGCTTTGTTTGTGGCCACCCTTTCTTAACCTTAACAGGTGGTTTAAGGAACACTCATTGCTTAATATTTTCTGGAATATCCCAAGAGTCTTGATGACAAACTAGATAGCATGTCTCCGCATATGCACTGATCCACGATTCAGTTGAGTAATACCTGAAAAAGATAACAATTGAACATGTGAGCAATTGGTTAGTTAGATAGATAGATAAATTCAACAACAAATTGTTACCTTGAGCAGAATTCATAGGCATCCAAATTACGTGTATAGGCAGCAGCCAATGCATGAGTGCAAGGAAGACTAGATACATCAAATACCTTACAACTACAAGTCAATCCTTTGAAGTCAACTTTAAAATCATATTCACTGTCATTCATATAAAACTCGAATCATATAAGTCGATTGATTTTCTATAATCTGGCCTTCTCAACTTGATCACGTAAAAACTTTTCATAATATTGAGATAAATGTTACGTGTGATTGGACGTTTTTTCTCTTCTATCATTAAACCATTATTGTATTGTGAATCTTAAATAATTAGTTAAGATTGTTATGGGATACTTTCTAGCTCTCTACTTTGACTATTAAAACTCTCGGCGTAATTGCTAGTCATTTAATTGTATCGTTTACCGGGGAAAAAGACACGACTCCATCTCTCCAACCCAATATCTGCCAAATACATGGCAATACGAGGGTCCTTAGCATTGATCTTGTCAAATTACCGATTAAACTGCGAGATTGTGTATGCACGAGAAGCTAAATCAAACTCTAAGTAGCAATGTTCAGTTTTAAATTTGGCCATAATATTCATCTTGATGTGGTATGTACATGCACCATGATATGCTTCTAGAAAAACTGAGTACAAGGCATTGACGATGCTTGGGTGTCTATCGGATACGAAGACGAGATCATCAACTAATCTAGTTGCATCTCTAAGTTTTTGCATGAAATAAGTCCATGAGTTGTTATTCTCCAAATCAACAACGCCGAATGCAATAGGATATAGTTGTTCATTCGGATCCAATGCTATTGCCACCAATAGCTAACTTCCAACCTTGTGCTTAAGAAAAACTGGCATCGACGCACAATACCGGACGACAAGAGGATTTGAAACCACTAATTGAGAGGCCTAGGGACATGAACATATACCTGAAATGGCCAAGCTCATTCTTCTGGATGTCTGTTACGGTACCCAAATTATTATTCTCCAACATGTACAGGTATGATGGAAATTTACCATAGGATTCCTCTATAGTTTCTTGCACCGCCATTAGGGCATTTTCCCTAGACCTCCAAGCCTTATTATAAGTCATCTTTATTCCATAAGTTCTCTGCATTTCTTCCATTATTTTCTTGGGGCATGTGGTCATGGTGATGGTCCATGTACTTTCTCTTCATACATTCCCCAAAAACTCATGATGATGCTTTCCTTTTATTCTCTTGCCTTGTCACAATTGAACATGTATGATCTTTTACAAATTTCCGAATCTCAAACATTTCCGAATATTTTCCTTTCACAACACGCAATCTCTACTTGCAATTCTGATTCAAACATTTAACCGCCCAAATATCTTTTTTGACTTCTCAACTTTGAATTCAAAATGATTAGCCGACACATATTTATGTAACCTCAGTTGAAGTTCTTTTTTATTCTCAAAAAACGTATTGACTTCCAATCCGATTTTGCAAATTAATGCATCAGTTATCGGATTTCACTACTTGGTATGTTACTACCAACCCAATCACTGCAGCTTGGTTGGGTACTAGCAACCCAAGCATTGTTTGGTTGTGTACTAGGAACTCAATCATTGTTTGGTTGTGTACTAGGAACCCAATCATCAATCCCCTCATTTAGATGCAAACATGGGTCTTCTTATATGTCATTTTGAGTTTCAAAGACAACCTCCTGCTTCTGAAACTTTGGGAATACTTTATGATTATCAATTTTTGGAACCACTACACTTTCTTGAGTTGGGTTTCTAGGTAGTGAATTCTCTACTAAAGATACACACAATGAAGTGCGATGGTGGAGTGATATCGATGTTTCAAGTAAAAAGAACTTAACATCCATATCTTGTTTGATATTAGTTATATAGGAAAATTTGTCATCCATACCTGAAGTATTATACTTGGTTTAAAACAATAAATTATATCTAAAATTATCAACATTAGTAACAGAATAGATCATATCAACTAATTCAGCATATGGAGAATTTAGGGGAACATTCAAATCTCTTGTTGACTTTGGAACAACATGAGTATTACAATCCGTAATTTTCCACTTTCCATCAAGGTAAAGAAGTATTTGAGCTGCAATTGAAAATAGTTCAACGATTATACGCGTATTGTAATGTTCTGTTATTGGTTGACATAAAATAAATGTACCCATTTGAGAACGAAGAGTCGTGGGTCTTCAGCTGCTGAACTTGAACGAACGGAGCTGAGAATATACAATAACCGTAAGTTAGCAATAACCAGAATATTACAAATAAACCCAACATTGGAAAAACTAAGCAACATCAAAATATACAATGTTCGTAAATATACAACATTGGAAAAACTAAGCAACATCAGAATATACAATGTCGTGAATATACAACATTGGAAAAGCTAATCAACATTAGAATATACAATGTTCGTGAATATACAATGCTCGTGAATATACAATGCTCGTGAGTGAACTAATGCGGATACATATACCATATACCATCAATATAAACAGATAAACCCTAAAAGCTAACAATACCCTAAAACTAAGGATTATCCATCAATATATAATCATACATTGAAGTTATCCTAAACTGACCTGTAATGGAACGACGACACAGACGAATGGACGGACGATCGATGGGTTCAAACGAGACGGACGAACGGATGGACGATTCCCGGTTGAAGTGGTGCGGGTTGAAATGAGACGTTGGAGAGTGGAGAAATCGAATTTGAAATGAGGTCAAAATTAGAATTAGGATTTATATACTCTGATGTGCGAGCATTAAACGATGTGCGAGAATCGTGTAATGCTCGCACATCAGCGATAAATGTGTTATCGGGGGCATGTCCGTCATTTCACAAGGCGAAAAAACCCTTTTTGTAAGGTTTATCAACTGTGGGCCTTTTTTGGAATTGGGCATATTATGAGAGCCATTTAATCAAATTTTCTCAGAAAAAGAGGGGGAATTATTAAAGGTAATTTAGATCTTTGCTAAATAAAAAAAAGTTATTTTTGCAAATTTGATCAAATGATCCTCAAAAGAGGGTCATTCTCACAAATAACCTCCAAAATTTCAGTTTTTATATTTAACATTTTTTTATAATTTTGGACGATTTTATCCTTAATATTATTATTATTATTTTAATCTTTAATCCACTTTCTCTCTCATTTCACCGACCCACCTTCCCTCTTTTCCTTTCCCCTTCTCCGGTGGTCCCCCGCGACCAACTGTCACCCCTCCCACCCCTCCCCATTCTCATATCCTCCAAGCAACGCCTCGGAACGACGACCCCACAACGAGACTCACCTACAATGCCGGAGGACGACGAGACCCAACAACATTGCCGTGTAGACCTGACCGACTTCTTTCATTCCCATTTAGCCTTCAAAATGGGTATGTTCATTTCTTTCATTCCCATTTAGCTGAAGAACACTCTATATGGTTGTTACGTTTGAAATACTATGTCAAAATGTACATTTGAAATGCTGTGTCAAAATGGGTTTGTTTACTAAACGATCAACGACCCACGATCCACGATTCACGACCCACGCACCACGACCCACACACCACGACCCACGCACCACGACCCACGCACTGTTGCGTCCCACGACCCATGCACTTTACGTTCTTCTGTCGAATATGTATTCGGATGTTGGAAGATGGAAGGAAGCGATGAAAGTTAGGAAGCTGATGAAGAAAAGAGGAGTTGTGAAGCAGCCTGGTAGTAGTTGGATTGAAATCAAGAGCAGGGTGCATGTATTCATGGTGAAAGATGGAAGACATCCTCAAAGAAGAGAAATTTATTTACTTATTAGAAATCTTACTAAGGAAATTAGATTAGCTAACAATTTAGAGATGGACTTTGTAAGAAATCTTACAAGTTGCTGTTTAAACAGATGTTGGCTGGTTCCATGTATAAGTTAGAAACTAAAGTTTTGATTTATTTGCATCTCCTTTGATATATAAAGCTGTTCAACCAAGAAAATAAAGCATTTTGTTTTTGCAAATGATCTGTAATCAGTCATTTCCTTTTTGGAAGTTTGCAATTTCTTTACAGCCCTTTTTACAATAACACTTTATATAAGTACTTTTTGTTTCAAGATCTAGATTTGAATCTGGTTCCATATGAAAAAATGATGATAAATTTCCCAATTTATTCCCTGATTAAGTTTTGTTTTTAAACGTGTTCTCGTTGGATCAGATATTTTCTACAGATTACTATGTACTGGTTTTAGTTTAGCGAATGTGTTGAATGGTTTGGACTGGATGGATTTAATTCATATATAAATTCATTGACCTTTTATTTAAATTTCAAGTTAAAATTTCATTTTTAGTTTCAGGATTATGATTTTAAAGTTTAAACACTTCTGCTGCCTTAAACTTATTTGAAATAGTTTAATTTTGATGCAATCAATGTGTTTATTTGATCAACTAAGTACACTCCTGACTTTCATACGTCTCCAAGATTATGCTATAAACATCTAAATACAATTCACTAGGCATGCACTAGCAAGGGCAAGCCTTCTCCTTGCTTCCTTTTTGCGAGAAAATTCACTAGGCCTGCAGCAATTTATCTTCTCAACACGGTAAACATAGATTATTTCAACCTTTTACTTTTGTTGTTTTATTTAAGAAAAAATAATTAACTCCCTTTTGTTTTTTCTTCCGATTTCTCCAGTCTGTGTTGAGGTTTTAATGAAGCCAAACAATTGAACACATGCACGCAATCAAATGATAGATGGTTCTTGTCATCAAGAGGATTCTAGTTAGGTTTAAAAGGCTAGCTTATAGAGAAAATGTGTGTAACTAGTTCCATCAAATAAATAAGAAGAAATTTGTGTAACAACATCATGTACATTATTCATTTCATATAATAAAAAATTTAAGAAACTTGATTTGGACATTCTAATAGAATATGAAAATTGAAGAATATAGAATTTCACTAACATACCCATTTCTTTATCAAAACATAAATTGACAAAATCCAATTTAAATCAAATAGCACACACAACCCTTTTGAAAAAATAATTTATACATATCAAAATCATTTCAATGCTTATATATATCATCACACTGTATCAAATTTCCAACAGAAAAAAAAACTTTTGCGGTGAAGGTGGATCAAATACCTAACCTTCAGATTTTCAGTCTGACGCTCTCCCAACTGAGCTATCCCCGCTTATTAATAAGTTTGTTAAATTATTTTTACATATTGCGTGGTACGCAATTGAATTGCAATTGAATCCACGCCCCACCCACGCCCGAGCCCAAACCCTAAACCCTAAACCCTAAACCTCCACCCCACGCGCAACCCCCATGCCCAAGCCTAAGCCCACGCACTACCCCACTCCCACGATCCACGCCAACCCCACACCCCATTCATATTAAACTACATTTCTCGGATAAAAGCATTTCAAATGGCCAAAACAATAGAACTAACTAAGCATTTCAACCCTAACTAAAACCTGAATCATAAACTAAAACCCTAAAACTTCATACTCAACATGCAAAAAACGGAAAAATCATTGGGGAGTAGAACTAACTAAGCATTACTAACCTCAGTAATGTTGGGAGAATGTCGGGCTCAGCGTCTCCGGGGCTTGGCGATCGCCGGGAGTCGGCCTGGAAGCATTTGGCGATCAACGGCTAGGCAGACTCGAGGGGTAGGCGTCCGACGATCGTGGGGGAGTCGGTTGGGGCTGGAACCGTCCGGCTTGCGATCGTGGGGGAGTCGAATGGGGCTGGAAACGTCCGGCTTGCGATCGTGGGAATAGGGGGAAGGGGAGAGGAGGAAAACTGGCAAAAAGGGAAATGGGGGAAAGAAAAAAAAAAGAGAAGAAAAAAAAAAAGTTAATAAGAGTAAAAATGTCTAAATTTTTTTTAAAAAAATTTAAAATAAAAACTGAAATTAGTAAGGTTAATTTTGAGGATGACCTTATTATCAAATTTCGGGAAATTTGAGGAAATGACCCCAAAATAGGGCCAAATAGCCGATGGTGCGGGCCACTAATTTTTATAGCGCTGGTGACCCCCAAATTTTTTAATGACCATTTTACCCATGCGTCACGCACCCTCCAGGTGCGTGACGCACCCTGAACCCTATAAAGACTTAATTTTTTTTCATTTTCGTTTCAGTTTCTCTCTCATCCAGCCCCTTTCTTCCCGTCTTCTCCGCCGTGAACCCTAATAGCGGCGGAAAAGACTTTCTCTTCTTTTTCATCGCCGAAGAACCAATCGAAGAGGCACCGTCGATCATTCCACCATATTCAATGGTCTATAGCTGCGAAGAACTTCCAAACGCGAACTGCGGCTCCAACGGCGAACGACGACGGCCGAAACAAAAATTTCCACTATATTCGTTTATATTTTGTGTTTATTTCGTTTACATATGATTGTTTGTGTTGATTTCCTATACATATGATTGTTTGTGTGGATTTCCTTTACAGAACGTCATTGATTCGCCCTGATTCGTTGAATGCAGGTTGATTGGTTGGTTGCGTCACGCAGGGTGCGTCACGCAGGGTGCGTCACGCAGGGTGCGTCACGCAGGGTGCGTCACGCAGGGTGCGTCACGCAGGGTGCGCCACGCAGGGTGCGTCACGCAGGATGCGTCACGCAGGATTACAAATGAAAGTTGACGAAGAATCAATTGGAGGTTTATTCGTGGCGTTTCTTCATCAATGGAGGTATATTACCTTACATTTGCTGACTTCAAATTCTGTATTATTGGTGCTTTCATGTTAATGATGTTTTTTAACTAATATGTCCCGTTTACAGTGTGCTAGGCAAGGTTTTGCATTGAGTTTATCTGTCCTAGTTAGTTCTATCCCAAGCATCAAAATTGATGCATTGCTGAATCTCATAGTAGATACCCTGCCGGCCACTTCTTCAATGAAAGGACAGGTTACAAATGAAAGCCTCAATTTTTTTATATTTTTTTGCCAAATGGAATAATGTTCATTTTCATTAAATATTTAACTAGATGATGGTGGCCAATATAGGACATGCGAGATAATCTTTTGGGTCGATTATTTGCTTATGGTGCTATTGCACGATCCAAAAAGTTATCTGAAGATTGGAGAACTGACCAGAACTCAACGCAAATTGTTGAATTCATTGGTTCTCTAGTTGGCCTTGCATCCAAGAAGAGGTACCTTCAAGAGCCTGCTGTCTCAATAATTCTAGAACTAATTAACAAGGTAAATTTCTTCGACATGAGTACACTTATTTATCTGAGGTGTTCACTCATTTATATGATATGTTAATTGGGTGGTGTTTACAGGTATCTGCAGAGTCTGTCTTGAATGAGATTTTGAAGCACCAAGTCTTGGTGATTGGTTTAATGGTGCAATTGAAGCTGGAAATCCCGATGCATTGCTTCTAGCTCTTAAAATGAGAGAGAAAATATCTGTTGAAAGCAATGTCTTTGGGAAACTTCTTCCTCATCCATATATAGCTGGAAGCTTTTTTACAGTTGAACACTTGTCCTCTATTTCTAACTGCTTGAAGGTGATTCTCGTAATTGAATTTCTCTTGATTCTTCCTTTTATGCAAAACTAGTCTTAATCTTCTTTGTATGGCCTAACTTGTAGGAGTCTACTTTCTGTCAGCCTCGTGTTCATAGTATATGACCTGTCTTAGTGAATATTATCCTACCAAATGTGGTCTTGGAAGTAGACTCAACTCAAAGCTCGCATTCTGGAAAAAAACACAAAAGAAACCGCAAAGCTAGTTTGTTGGAAGAAGAGGTTGAGAAAAATCTGAAGTGCTTCTGCGAAGTTGTGTTGGAAGGATGTCTTTTTTTGTGCCAATTTGAGTTTTGCTGTAAACTCTGTACTGTGTATATATACAACACCTTTGTTATAGATTATTCTTCATTTAAGTTGGTTCAAACATTTAATTTATTTATCTTTTTTTATTTGTTATTTGATAAGAGAAGTGTGATTGAGGTAAATCTTTGAATTTTGAACGAAATGATTCAATGGTTTAGTTTCAAGTTATAGAGGGTTAAACAAATCTGGATAGTTACAAATAAATTGTGATTTGTGAACCAGAAGTTGTGATTTGAGGTAATGTAATGCTTTACAATTATTGAGTAATGTGTGATTTACAAACCAATGTAATTACATATAAAGTTCCCAACATATTTGATTTACAAACAAATAAGAAACGATTTATAAAAGACAGTATAAAGACACATATCATTTGATCTTTGTTGATCATAAAAGAGATCGATCAGATCCAAAAATTAGGGTTCTTCGTCGTCATTATCCTGCACTAAGATGATTAACATGTCACATGTCGATCTGGCTCTGCAATCTCACGTTCTCTCTTTCTACATGAGACATTTTATTTCTCTCCTCCAACAGATGAACTTGTAGGTGTTCAACACATTTTGCATCTTCTTCCAATTGCTCATTTAACTCATCAATCTCTCTATCCTGAGTTTTCAACAGACAATGGAGAAATATGTGACAAACTATGTCATCAAATTAAAAATAGAAGCTAATCAATCTACTACAATCCTAAACTACAAAATTTGGCTTTTATGGGCCACACAGCTTGGATTGACACCAGATAGCTATATAGATCCAATTTGAGAAAGATTTCATAATCAAGAATAAACTAACATGCTTCAAGCTTTCAACACTCTAAAATCAGTTGTCAGTTACCCTCATTTCTTCAAAGAATAAATTGGGTATTTCAACAGGGCATTTCATCAACCTAATATATTTGAACTGTTAACACAAAAAAGAAATAACATATTCAGATGGTTGCTACTATCAATCGAGAGACACCGTAACAGTGAAATGCAAATACTAACTATAAATGGTTTGGGGTGCGTCACTCAGGTGCGTCACGCACCTGCGTTACGCACCTGCGTTACGCACCTGCGTTACGCACCTGCGTTACGCACCTGCGTTACGCACCTGCGTGACGCACCCGGATTTCGCCGCCGGTGACATTTACCTAATCAATCCCTAATCCCTAAACCCTAACAAACAATGCGTTCAAATAAAGGAAGAAGTAAGCATACCAGTAGCAGAAAGAGACATCTCCTTCGTTGGGATTCCGCCGTCTTCATTGGGATTCCTTCGTCGGTGGTTGTCCTTTTTAGAGAGAAGGAGGAGAAAAGGAAGTGAAGAAAGAGAAGAAGAAAGAAAGAAATGAAAAGAAAGAGAAAAACTGTAATTTTTTTTATTATATAGTAAGGGCATTGTGGACTTTTCACAATGCCCTCAGGTGCGTCACGCAACCGGAGGGTGCGTGACGCAACAGGGGTATTTTCGGCAGAAAATTGTTTGGGGGTCACCAGCGCTATAAAAATTAGTGGCCCGCACCAAACATAATTAGGCCCCTTTTTGGGGTCATTTCCTCACATTTCCCCAAATTTCCCGTTTCATTTTATAAATTTTCCATAACCTAATTACTTTGCAACTTCTCCCGGCGCCGCGTTCTGGAATGTATATAGAGTGAGTGAAAATAAGAAAAACAAACTCTCGCTAGCTCCTCCATGATGACAGTTACTGGTATATAGATGGCGATCAGAGACAGATGAACTCAAGCTTGTTGCGGATGACTGATGATTTTCGTGCGATTGATTGCGATTTTCCACCAGCGAAGAATGAGAAGGCAAGGCACACGCTGCCTTCTCCATTCTCTTTCAGATCCTTCCGCAAGATCGACTAACCGGAGCCTTCTATTGACAGATTCAATCGCAACTGGAAATTGATGGAGAAACTATGCTTTCAGCTCAAACGATTCTGATTCCGAAAGCTTCGTCGCGACTTACTCTTCTCGGTGGTCTCCAAAAATCGTCTATTTTTATGGCTCTCCATGCTCGTAATCGTTGTTTGAGGAAATTCATTGTGAGTAGCTTTCGACCGACTTCTATGTTTCACCATGATGCCTCATCAAATTCTTCTGATAGATTCATACTGAACAAAATCATGACAAAATCTCTTCCAACAAATAGTGTTGATGAAATATTTAAATCCCTCAGCCACGATCAAACTTGCAAATCACTCCCAATATCTGATCATGTTATGGATACTATACTTTATAGATACAGAGATGATTGGAAGTCTGCATTAGGCATTTTTAAATGGGTGAGGTCTCTTCCACATTACAAACCTTCCCAGAAACTGTATGATATTATGATTGATATATTAGGTAAAGCAAAATCATTCGATAGTATGAAGGAACTATTAGAGGAAATGCGGCAAGACAATAATGTCACCCTACACACGATAGCTAAGGTTATGAGAAGGTTGTCTGGTGCAGGAAAGTGGGAAGATGCAGTCAAGGTGTTTGACGAATTGACAACTTTTGGATTGGAAAAGAATACAGAATCCATGAATCTATTGCTCGACACTCTCTGCAAAGAGGAGAGAATCGATGAAGCTCGTTCGGTTTTCCTTCAACTCAAACCGAACATCGTTCCAAATGCTTACACGTTCAACATCTTCATTCACGGCTGGTGCAAGGTGAATCGTGTGGATGAGGCTCATTGGACGATCCAAGAGATGAAAGGATACGGTTATCCCCCTTGTGTAATCAGCTACTCGATAATCATCCAATCGTATTGTCTTATAAAAAACTTCTATAAAGCCTACGAAACCCTAAAAGAGATGAAAGACCAAGGCTGCCCGCCGAACATCATCACATACACAACAATCATGAGTCTTTTGGTAAAATCGGAGGAGTACGAAGAAGCCTTAAGAATAGCAGACGAAGCTAGAAGAACAGATGAATGCAAACCGGACACACTCTTCTACAACGTATTGATAATCGCTCTAGGGAAAGCAAACCGACTGGAAGAAGCTGTTAATGTTTTCAAGGTAGAGATGATGAAAACGAAGGCTAAGCCGAGTACATCAACCTTCAATTCAATGATTATGATCTTTTGCCATAATAAACTCGAAGAGAAGGCTCTGGAAGTCCTCGGGGAATTGGAGGATTCGGCTTTTTGTAGACCGGATGCTCAATCGTTCTATCCATTGATAAAATTGTGCCTTAGAAATAGGAAGTTGGATTTGTTGAGGATTTTGTTGGATAAGATGGTTAACAAGCATCTTATCGGATTTAACCTAGCGACGTATACTCTTCTGATACACGGGCTTTGTAGGGCGGATGAGTGTGAATGGGCTTATCAACTGTTTGAGGAGATGATTAGCAAAGACATAATGCCTTCACAACTTACTTTCCAATTTCTTTTGGATGAAATAAAGCAACGAACGCACATGTATGATGCAGCTGAGAGGATAGAAGTCTTCATGAAGCAAAAGTGATAGCTTTTGAGGTAATTTTTTGAGATAGTTTGATAATTATGTTCCTCTTCTCGATTAATTCTCCATTTTTAGCATATGTTGATGATGATTGAAGAGAAAAAGGAATTAGAATCTTGTTATTGAGACAATTGAATCCCAGATTAGTTACAAGATTTCACTTCAATAACCTTTTTTTCGCAAAACTTACTTTCCAATTGCTTTTGGATAAAATAAAGCAATTCAGGAACATGTATATGATGCAACTGAGAGGATAGAAGGCTTCATGAAGCAAAAGAGAGTAGAAATAGTTTCATAATTATGAAGCAATATGTTGTTTTTGATTAAATTAATATTATCTATTTATGAAGATGGATGAAATAACATATTCTTACTATCTAACCACTGATTCTTATAAAGTAACTAACCATGACAAGTTTCCATTTAATTTACAGGTTTCTTTATACTTGAACTCTTCTCTTATCTCATTTTAGATTTTATCTATTGCACAGTTAGAGAATGATTATGTTTGAAATATTAGGGCATTTAAAAAATAATTGAGGTAAGAAATCTTGTAGTAGTATAAAATTAAGTGAAGTGACAATTATATATAAGAACATTGAAAGGAATGCTATAATTTAAATCGCAGTCAGAATATGCATTGTTGAAGTGATAATCTAATAGTAAGATATCAAACATTTTTACCCAAATAATAGCTGAACGTTCAGGACGAATTATGCTGCTGCTTTTGGGTCTTAAGTCTTAACAAACATTTTTAGACGGTCTGTGAGTTGTTTTCTATACATGATAGCAAAGAAGTTGCAAACTACAATACAGGTTGATTATGTATTTATTTGCTTGCCCCTTGGTGGTTAGCTGACATCATTAAAGTTTCGTCATCTTCTTGGAATAATGTGGACAAAAGAGTCTCTCCCTGTTAATAACATTTGTTTCCCCACCATAATACTCATCATTTGCTAAATTGGCTCTTAAGTCCGGATTTCAATTCCGAAATTTTCTTTATATATTGGTCTTTCAGTTCTGATCAATGTTTTATAATAATAATACATGGCTGCTACAGGTAAAGAAGAGAAACTGAGTGAACATGAAGATAAAATCCCGTGTCAATGGAATCCTCCCAAGATTCCAGTCAGCGACGTCTATGAAAGAAGATGGATGTTTGATGTCTTTTCCAGATATAAGTTAAAAAAGGTGTCGAAAACAGTGGCCATCCAAGGTGGTTATTCTGACCTTCAATTACTCAATAAAGGAGAAATCTTGGGCCATATATTGCACAAGTACACTGAGCTTCACATAGGAATGGTTCAGGTAGCAGTCAATCCCCTTTACTATACAAGGCCTGAATTGCTCTGTTTTTGTTTGTCTCCGCGATGGTAGTGTGTTATCATTTGGGGACTCTCGGTTAGAAGTTGTCAAGACATCTCTCAGCAACGGTCCCATATATTTCGTTAACCATCCGGGTAAAAAGGTTTCATTGGAGGTCAGCACAACAAACATCCTAGACAAATTAACCTTGAACATCAGAACGACTGGACTCCCTAAGGAGGGCGGTCAGGGACATTTAGTGGTTGTTTATAGGATTTTCTATAAGGTATTGGTCGGGTGCCAATCAAAGTCTAAAAAGGTTTCTAAACAAGGTGGAACCATTTTTGTGGAATCCAACTTTTTGAGGCATGACAAGGTTGGTTCTGATTGTACAAGTTATCAACTGGAGTTCTTTATTGTATCCAAACAAATGGATCACATATGAGGATGCTGGTGGCAGTGGAAGCGGGCGAAAAACTTGGTGAACAAAACGGGGCTTGCTCTTCTTCGACCAAGAATTGTTTAACTCGGCGGCTCACAGGGCGGTCTGATGTGGCTCCAGAGTGAACCAGTGGATCTTTTTCCATGACTTTGCTGAATGGTCAAAATGGGGAATATAAGTCCTCTCATAGGGACTAATGGAGAGATTAGGAGGAATTGTAGGGTGGTTAATTAATTAATTATGTTTGCCGTTTAAATTAAATTATTTAAAAAAAAAAAATCTATACTCATAATTATTATCTTATTAATTAATTTGAAATATCAAATTATCTTAAGTACAAACTTCAAAATAATTATATTTCAGTATTAATTAGACATATATATATATATATATATATATATATATATATATACTTTAGTCAATATATATACTTAAATTAGTTTAATTTTTAGAATAAAGCTCACTATTTACTTGTATTATAGTCTAATTTAAATAAATAAATTTTACTTGTATGATAAATTGATTTATTTTGTCTCTTACCTATGTATAGAGGTTAATTATGTATATATGTATATAAATTGGCTCAAATTTAGTATAAAAAAATGAGATAGATAAGTATATATATATTGAAATTAAAAAAATATATAAATTATATATTTTCTCATATATTAATACTAAATATATTTTAAAATTATATAAATGATGTGTATGTATATTAATAATATATATATATAATTTTAAATTATTTATCTAACTGAAAGATTAAATAATAAAAAATTGTTAAATTTAATTTATTAACAAATTAGTTAATAAGAGATGATAATAAAATAAATTTAAATTTAATAATTAATGTATTATTGTTTTATTTGATTTATGATAAATTATTTAGTTGTTAATAAATTTTTATAATATTAAATTAAATAATATTTAAAATTTAAATTAATTTATCGTTTTTGACATATCATTTATCGTGATTGTTTACCAAGATGTAGATCCATATTAAAAGAATCTAACTTCATCAAGAAGACCAAAACTACATAAGAAACACATAATATTTGTGAAAAAAATGGCTTCAAAAAACTCTACGTCAGGAAAACATTAGCATGAACATGAAAATCGGTCCAGGTTCTACTACAAAATCTGTCTTTTGATGATTTGTGTTGTTCAAAATGGGATGCATTTGCCAGTGCTGAAAGAATGTTGAATGTTAGTGCTGCTGTCGATACAAGTCAGAGCCTGGTTGTTCAAATTAGTGATCTTGTCAAATCACATGTACCCAAGAAAATGACCTCAGATCCTTTTCATAGAGGCTGCTTTCTCTGAAATATGTCAAAATTTTCAGAAGTCTAAATCTGGATCTGGCGGACTGTTTTCTTGACAATTCATATCATGAATTTGAGATATGAAAATTCCATGGAAAATGATTTTCAAATGTCAATTTTCAATTAGTCATACTTGACTCACGAGTGAGATTATACTTTAATAAACATAATTATACAAAGTGTAATGAATTGAATAATACTTATTTTCTCATCAGAATAAAAACTTCATAAATATCTATAAAATAACTAAACTGAAATACAACCAAATTACAAACTCCTATTAAAGTTAGAGATCCAAATTACAAACTCCTATTAAAGTTAGAGATCGTCGATCTTTATGACACTCATAGGAGTAATATTCTCCTGAAAGACATTAGACGATAAACTCATTGTCAAGGAGTTCATAACCGCATAGTTTGTACATAAATATTTTATAAAAAATTATCAACTTTGTATAATTTCTTTCGTAATAAGAAATTGATATCAATATCACTTAATTTGATGTCTAGTAATATATCACATTCCGCTGCAATAGTGGATGTAGTCGTATGTGTTTGTTTCACACTTCTTCAAAACTAAACCAGCTAGCGAAAATTATAACTTGAAGTGAATTTCATACTGTTTTGGCATCACATAAGATCGGAGTTAGAATACTCAATCATCTCAAGACTATCCGACCTCTTATATGTGAGCATTTAATTGTTAATTCTTTTTAAATATCTCATAACATTGACTACTAAATGTCAAACAAAATTTGTGGTAAACAATGCCACTCACATGTAAAACCATAAATAGGCGTTTACTGGATGGTTTCCCAAAGTAACCTTGTTTGTCGTCCACTTTCCCAAACTAGGTTAGTTTGTTCATTCATTCTCAAACTAACCTAGTTTACTATTCAAACTCAGTTTTTTTTATTAATTAAAATTCATTATATATAAACTAAATTATTTATATTTTGACATATATTTTAAATTATTATTTATATAAATTAAATTATTTATATTTTGATATATATTTTAAATTATTATTTTTATAATTTGATTATTTATATTTTGATATATAATTTAATTTGATTATTTTTTATAAATTTAATTATTTATATTTTAATATATATATATATATATATATATATATATTTACATTTCAACTATTATTTATATAATGTAATAAATATTCCCTTTAACATTCTAATAAATAATTGATAAATACTAATAAATTTAAAACATTTGAAAGTATATTTATGAGGCAAAATGTACTGTATTTGCATGTCCGTGGAAAATTCGAGCTATAATAAATAAGCGACATGGATACTTTCAAATCACTAAACTTCTTGGGTCAACCTAACTGTCTTTCAAATCTTTTATAAATATATTTCAAATATTTTAAATTTATTAGTATTTATCAATTATTTATTAGAATGTTAAAAAGAATATTTATTACACTATATAAATAATAATTGAAATGTAAATAAATAATCAAATTTATAAAAAAATAATTAAATTTAAATTATATATCAAAATATAAATAATTAAATTTATAAAAATAATAAAATATATATCAAAATATAAATAATTTAGTTTATATATAATGAATTTTAAATGTAAAAAAAAACGAGTTTGAATAGTAAACTAGGTTAGTTTGAGAATGAATGAACAAACTAGGTTAGTTTGGGAAAGTAAACGCCAAACAAGGTTACTTTGGGAAACCTCCCACTGAACTTGTGATACACAAATAATCAACTAAATTCACCTCAAAACTAAAAGAGAGAATTATTATTTTGTGAAATTTATGGTACCACCAACGACGCTTCTTTAAATCCATATATGAATTTCTTTAATTTGCAAACTATATTAATTTGGTCTCTCGACACCAAGTTTTTTCGTTACACCAAATTGTTTTCAATGTATCTATTGAAAAAACCCTTAACATCTATTTTGGTAAAACTCCATATAAAAATATGCAACGAGTACCATAAATTGTCATTAAAGAGTAATTCAATTAAATTGAATTGTCACAAAGACACTTGATTTTGAAGTTGTTGATTTTGTATTTAATGAATTTGATCAATACTATCTTGTTAATCTTGATTTTTGAATATTATCATCAATATATATAAAATCCTTATCAATGTCAAAAATATTTGAGATATAAATCAAATCTTTCTCAATAAAAATTATTGATCTAAATTATTTTTAAAGACAAAATCATTTTTAAAGACAAAATCATTTCTCCCTTCAAACTCAATATCCTCAAAAAAAAACAATATTACAAATTTACAATCTCTTCTAAAAAAAACTATTTTTAACTTTACATAATAAAAATTATAGCCCTTAATCACTTAGAATATTCATTAAAGTACTTGCTCACATTTATAAATTTAAATAACAATTAAATTCAAATAAATATTTATCCCATCTCAAAATACTTAATGCAAAATTAATATCAAGTCTTTGGACAATAATATTAATTGTTAATAGTATTTTAGTGTAACGATCAAACATTAATAATAAGACATGTTAAATAATCAATCTATCTTTCAGACTTTTATAATTATTACATATTTATCATCATAAGTATTAATGCAATTTTATCAATTAATTATCATCTTTTGGGCCAAATAATATAATCACATAAATTACACAATACTACCATTCAATTTTTTTTAATTAATTTCAACAAATATTCTCACTTTGTTGATTATTTGTATCAATCAATATATACCATCTAAATAATAAACAATAATAACATTAATTTGAATTTAAATATCATATAGAACCCAAATCAATAATATATAATTTATCAAATTATATATATATATATATATATATATATATATATATAATATTCATAAATCTTAATAATGAATTAACTAGTCAAATAGATAATTCAAATATATCTTAATTCATAATATATATGAATCTTCGTATATATAAATAAATAAATATATATATATATATATATATATATATATATTTATATTTATATTTATATTGATAATTTCAAACGAATTATGAAGAATATATATATATATATATATATATATATATATATATATATAATTTGAAATTATCATAAATTCATACATATATATATCTTAAATCATGATATTTATCTCACAATATTAAATTAGGACGACTCTGATATCAATTGTTAAAATTATCCTAATTAGATCCTAATTTAAATTGTGAAATTTAAATATGAATACGAAAAACGTATATTTATTGTAAGTATGAATCTTCTATTTCCTTGTAATAGAAAATGTCTTTAATCTTATATTTCTTTAGATGGAATAGATCTTCAATTGATGAGTACGTCAATAGTTTCTCTCTCTGTCGATGGTGACGCAAATGAGAATTGTCCGTACTTCAAATGAGGACTATTACCGTTATAAATAACCAACTTTATGTTAGTTATTATAGTTTGATCATTTTTTAATTTAGGTCCTTCATAAAATTAAAAATGTCATTTTGATATCCCTACTTTATATTCATGACAAATCATAAACCATAAACTTAATTTCACATTAGATCATATTATTTTGATATTTGCACAATTATTTAATATACTAGTGACCCTATAAATTCCAATACGATCACCACTAAAAATGCCCTAAATTGAAATAAAAATTGAACCCGTGATGCAGGGATGGACCCATGAATCGGAAATGAGATGGGCTTGAAAAAAAATTAGGGAGCTTAAATAAATAACGATAAAGTTTTAGATTAAACGAGTGAAAAAATATAATTTAAAAAAAAAATATAGGGTAATGTCACATTTTTACCGTAAAAAAAATAAATTAATTATTTTTTTCGGGGTGAACCGAGCCCCTACATAAATTCGTTCCTACCGTTACGTTAGATCTCTTAGACACCACTTTTCTCATTTGAACCTTAATTAAAATCAATAAATAATGTTTTAAATATATTTCAATTTATGTTTGATTTCCAAACATAATCTTAACCACCCCCATGTGTGTTCAAATGGAGGCATTAGTAATGATTCCAAGCTCCCAACTTCCACATGCTCCCATGACCCTTTAATAAATATTCTAATAAGTGTGGAAAATTTTCCCTTGCCAAACAAGTCCCCCAAGACATCCAGTAAATAAGCTTATATTTCATTTCTGCAAGACTAAGTATGGGTAGCACTAATTTAATGGCCGACAAGTTTCTGATTTTGGGTTCTCTTTAAAGTTGTATCAATTTATTTCTTAATTTAAGTTAGTAATTTTTTTAAAAAGAAGGATTTTATTACTTACTACACTTGTTTATTTTAGTTCATACTGTAAATATCTTAATTAAAATATTATCTTGAATAACACATTTGGTAGAAATGTTCAAATTGCACTCTACTTTGTGATGATACATACAAACCATCTGACTTAACAAATGACATTTCGTCTTGACATTGTTACCGTTTATGTCGTAAGTGCGTATGTGCACCACGAGACAAAATAAATCTAACATTTATTTGTCAGGACAAGAGTGACGACTATGATAGTTTATAGTCAATGAACCATGTGTATGAATCCTTTGTCGGGTTTGAGTATTTCCAGCAAGATTTTATGGTCAATTTCAGTTTATAAATGGACTAAGTTTGAAAAGTAGCCAACTTGTATATCACATTACCTCAATATGGATCACTCTAGTCTTGGCTAAAGCCCTATATAGTCATATTTTCTGGATAAATCCAATAAAGTTAATGCACTCATAGGTCATTTTTCTATTAAATCAATAATAAATTGTAATTTTTTGTCTGCATTATATTTGTCATCATCTTTTGATAAGAGCTAAATACATTGTTTCCAAATTAATACTAGTTTTCAAATAATTGATTTGTTTTTTCTTTATCACAAACACACCAATATCTTTGACAGTTTTTCTTGCTTCTTGTTGAAGGCTAGAAGTTCCCTCCCATGCATTTCCCATTTCTATATATATATTTTTTAAATTTGTATTGAAATTAATTTTTGATTATTATAATATTTAAAGAGAGAAGTGCATTGACATATTCTTGGGTATAGTTGTGGGTTTCATGTGATGGATAGATAGTCAAAGCACTCCATCTCCTTTATTGGTTAATTGAATTATTGTTTTACTGGGTTTCATGAGATATGCTCCATATACATTAAAAAAATAATAATTTATTATAGTTTTTTATTTTTTTAAATGCTATAAATATTTTATGTTTTATTGAAAATATATAATAATTTAAATTATAATTTTGGTTAGTTGATTAAATGTTATGATAATGTAGTGTGATTTCAAGTTTAAATCTTAGTCATGTAAGTTTTAAAAAAAAAATAATTAAAAATAAAATAAAAGTAATTTTAAATTTAAGGAAAGAATATCTTAATTCTATCTGATCATGTGAAGATTCAAACCCATGATCTTGAGAGGGACGTGAATTCTTGCATTTTACAATGGAGTTAACGAGTTTTCATAATTTATTTAAGTTTATAAATAGTTTAATTTTCAGTTTTTGTTGATTAATTCACAACATTTTATGCCAAGAATTTTAATAAATTGTACTAATTTGATTTTTGTTTCCAATTCTTATCTAATTGATTGTGACATAAATAAAATGTATGATTTTGTTTAGATAAATAATAATTGGTGACAGGATTATATTTTAGTCTATCACGTTAAGAACAAACTAGTGACGAATGAGACTGTTACATTAAAACGGATAAATCTAAAGGTGATTATTATAGTCAGGAACGTTACCTCTTAATTTCAAACGAAAATAAGTTGAAAAATTATATAAATACAAAAAATATTATATATATATATATATATATATTAATTAATAATTATTTATATTGGATGTCAACTCATGATTAAGTGGGTCCTCCTCCTTATTCCTCCGCCGGCGACCGCGTTATTAAGGCAGCAGCTTTCTTTGATTTCTTTGATCCATTAATTTATTAATTAAACTAATTATATTTATCTTTTAATTAATTAATGCCAGCTAAATGTTTCATATTCTTCAACTATTTGGACACATTCGTCAAATTTTCATAATATTTAAATACTTACAATTAAGACTATTCATCTATTCTCTTAATATATATAGATTAAGTCCTACTTGTCATTTTATTTGAGTTTCCCTTTCCCTTGACCAATTCAAGGGTATTTATAACCGACCAAGGCATAAGTCAATTCTTATTTTTAAATTTAAAAAGTGTTTATTACAAATTTATCATATTATTATTAATTTTACCAGGGGTAATATAATCACTTAGTAGATAAAAAGAAAAAAAAGTTATGTACAATCTGTCTGTAAAATTGTAAAATTTATATTCAGACGGTTGATATGTGAGCAAATAGTTTAAATAATTATTCCAATGAATTTTTGGTGAATTATCTGATTGGAAAAAATCGTTGAATATTTAACGATCGTAGTTGTTCGATATATATAATTTATAATGTTATTATTTTGACGTTTTTTTATATTCGTTCGAAAAAACTGTTGAATTCGGTTGAAAATTTAATCGTTTTCAAGATTATAAGAATTCAATAATCTGTTAGATCGATCCTGACTTATTTGTAACTTATTTATGTTTTTATTCTTATTTTCGTTTGATGTATTTTTATTTTATTTTCTCTCAATCAGTTTTATTTTTTTTTCTACTTAAATCACCCTGATAAAAAAAATCATATCACAATATTATTTAAATATTTTTTTCTTTCGTTTTTTTGTTTGTTTTATTAAAAAGTTGTTATTTTATGCTATAGAAAATGATTGATTATATAACGATTTATTTAAAAATATTTTTAAATAGTTAATATATATGAAATAAAAACAAGCTAACATTTGTCTCTATAAATAGGAAGTACATGCAAGGCTCAAACTCACAAACCAAGCTTTCATTAGCACTTATAACTCGTGAGATCTCATATCTTGATCAATATCATCATCAATAACATTAATAACCATTTCCCTTCAATTTCTATCTTGAATATCATCATCATCATCATCAATGGCAAGAATTATATCCATCCTCTCACTAACATTAATAATAACTATATCCCTTCTTTCTATCTCCGGCACCAACGCCCAGCTTCGTAACAACTTCTATGGCGTCTCTTGCCCCAATCTCCAGACCATCGTCTTCAACGTCATGAGAGATTCCGTCCGTCAACAGCCCCGTCTCGGCGCCTCCATCCTCCGCCTCTTCTTCCACGACTGCTTCGTCAACGTATGTAAATTTTAATATGTTTTATCACTAAGTTATGAGTCTCCACCACTATTTCGGTAATTATTTAATTATATGTTTCTAATTAAATCATATGTATTTATAATAGGGATGCGACGGATCGGTACTACTAGATGACACTCCGACGTTCACTGGGGAGAAGAACGCTCTGGCCAACCGGAACTCGGCTAGGGGATTCGAGGTCATCGACACCATTAAAACTCGCGTGGAAGCCGCTTGCAACGCCACTGTTTCTTGCGCCGATATCCTTGCCCTAGCTGCACGAGATGGAACCACACTTGTAAGTACTAATATTAAACAACTAATTAATGAACTAAGTTAAGTTAATGTTAAAATATTATATATCTATGTATTATTTTTTAAAAGAATAGAAGTTGTCTAGTAAGGACAAATATAATTAAGGTGGACTTGACTTAAGAGAATCGAATCCATTGTTTGATTTTAAGATATTTTCACACTAGTGTTATTGTGTTATCAGATAATTAATATAAATTTTATTATTTTTAAAAGGTAATAAAGATTTTTTGTATGGTCTTCAGCATAGTACATGCCCTATCTAACCTAATGGTCGGACATGTTGTCATTACAATAAAATGTTTTAATAATTAGTTTACTTTAGAAATTAATTAAAATATTGTATAATTCTTAATTAGTTGGGAGGACCGTCATGGGGTGTGCCACTGGGGCGGAGAGACGCGAGAACAGCTAGCCAGAGTACAGCCAACTCGGACTTACCATCCCCCTTCGCAAACTTGGCTGCCCTCATCTCCTCGTTCTCAAACAAGGGGCTTTCAGCCCGGGACATGACCGCCCTCTCGGGCAGCCACTCAATCGGCCTGGCTCAATGCTTCACTTTCAGGCCGCGTATCTACAACGACACCAACATCGACCCGCGTTTTGCCACCCTACGTCGATCCACTTGCCCACAGGACGCGAACACTGGCGGATCCAACTTGGCCCCTCTCGACATTCGGACCCCTAATCGGTTCGATAGCAATTACTATCAGAACTTGATTAACCGACGGGGCTTGCTCCACTCGGACCAAGAACTGTTCAATAACGGTTCCCAAGATGCCTTGGTGCGGCTCTACAGCACGAATCAGAGGATCTTTTTCCAAGACTTTGCCTCTGCCATGGTGAGAATGGGGAATTTAAGTCCTCTTACAGGCACTAATGGGGAGATTAGGAGGAATTGCAGGTTGGTTAATTAATTAAATAATGATTGCATGCATGGTTTAAGTAATAATTCAAGCATAAGGGCTTCAATGGTTGGCTTATTTACAATTACATTAATTAGCTATAGCTAATTAATTCTGTATCCTCTTTTAATTAATTTCCTTTACTTTGAAAAGTTTGCAAAAATGTAAGAATGAATGAATATTATATATATTCAAAGATTTAATTTTTCGTGTCGATTTGGTTTAAATTGAAATAGGAGACTTTACTTTTTTGGGTAAAATAAGTGACTCTTCGACCCTGGATAATTAAGATATATATATAATTAAGAATGTCTTTATAAGCTTTTAACTTTTTGGAAACTAACGATAAAATCATTTTATTAGACAAGTTATTGCAATTTAAATTATGTCATTAAATACATTATTGTGAAAGTTGAAATAATTTAAAAACATGTTATCACAAAAGTTTAAATGATTTAAATTAAATAATGGTTGCCAATATAAAAAGAATAAGAATAAGAAATCTCCTGTGTCATAATATGTACAGGACCGGATTTTGTTAATTATTTTTAGACATGACAATGTACCTGATTATGTCTGGTCAGATAAATTATGAATCAAAATTTTCGGTCAAAGGTTCGGATACTCAGAATAGGGACCTAACTGTTAAAAAAATAATTCATACAATTCTTGTATTTTGATAGGATGAATATTTTATTTTGAGTCAATTTTTTTGATATTATAATCTTACTTTTTAATAATATTTTTCTACAATAGATAAATTAGATAAATTAGTGATCCTATTTAATGGTGATCCAATCTAGAAACACTACTATCCGGTTAAATTATTTTAAATTTCATTAGTATAAAAACCGAACAATAGCGGTAAATACTAATGTGTTTCACCGCCGCTCTGGAGCAGTAGCCACGGGAAGTGGACCTGTCGCTAACCATCGCTGTTAGTTCCGTGGTGGCTGCCGTAATACGTGCCGTCGCTAATGATATATATGAGAATATATTACTGTCGCCCTAAAGGTGGCAATAGTAATTTATAATCCCAGCCAAAGGTATATGCATTTCTCAAGGGTGATTTTGATGAGGGGGAATTGGAATTGGAATTGGCATTGGAATTCTAATTCCAATTATATGAGAATTGACATTGAATTATAATTCAATTCTTATGTTTGGAAAATTATAGAATTGTAATTCAATTCCAATTCCTATGTTTGGGAAATGATAGAACTGTAATTTAATTCTAATTTTTATGTTTGTAAAATAAAATATCGGTTCAAAATATTAATTTTTTAAATATGTTTTCACGTTTATGGCACGTTTAATACGTTTTTGACATGTTTAATACGTTTTTGACATGTTTAACACATTTTTACACGTTTTTGACACGTTCAAACACGTTTTTAACATATTTAACACATTTTCACACTTAAATTACATTTTCACATGTTTAACATGTTTTTCACGTTTTTTGTATGCTTAACACGTTTTTAACAGTTTTAACACATTTAACACGTTTAACATGTTTTTCACACGTTTTAACAAGTTTAACACGTTTTTAACATGTTAAAGCGTTTTTCACACGTTTAACATGTTTTTCACGTTTTTACACGTTTAACACGTTTTTGGCATGTCTAACATGTTTTACACATTTTTGACACGTTAACATGTTTTTTCACGTTTTGGCACATTTAACACGTTTTCACGCGTTTTTCATGTTTAACACGTTTTTCACATTTAACACGTTAAACATGTTTTTCACGTTTTTGGCACGTTAAACATATTTTTGGCATGTCTAACACGTTTTTCACACGTTTTACACATTTAACACGTTTTGGCACGTTTTTCACGTTTTTCACACATTTTTCACGTTTTTCACACGTTTTAATACGTTTTTCACGTTTTTCACATGTTTTAATTCGTTTTTCACGTTCTTCACATGGTTTTCACGTTTTAACACGTTCTTCACATTTTTCACACGTTTAACAAGTTTTTCACGTTTTTTACACGTCTTAACAAGTTTAACACGTTTTTCACGTTTTAACACATTTTTCACATGTTTTAACAAAAAATTTACACGTTTTCACGTTTTCACACGTTTTTCACATTTTTCACATGTTTTTCACACTTTTGGCACATTTAACACGTTTTTGACATTTTTAATACGTTTAACATATTTTTCACACGTTTTGATGGTTTAAAACGTGTTAAACGTGTCAAAAACGTAAAAACGTGTTAAACGTATCAAAAATGTGTTAAATGTTCCAAATAAGTGAAAAACTTGTTAAACATGCCAAAACGTGAAAAACGTGTTAAATGTGTTAAAAACATGTCAAACGTTTCAAAAACGTAAAAAAACATGTGAAACGTGTCAACAACGTGTGAAACATGTTTAATGTGTTAAAAACGTTTTAAATGTGTTAAAAACATGAAACGTGTCAAAACGTGTTAAACGTTCTAAACATGTGAAAAACTTGTTAAATATACCAAAACGTGATAAATGTGTTAAACATGTTAAAAATGTGGTAAACGTGTAAAAAACATAAATAAATGTGTTAAATGTGTCAAAAACGTGAAAACATGTTAAACATGTCAAAAACGTAAAAAACGTGTTAAATATGCCAAAAACGTGAAAACGTGTTAAACGTGTCCAAAACGTGTTAAATATGTGAAAAACTTGTTAAACGTGTCAAAACATACAAAATGTGCCAAAATGTAAAAAAACGTGTTAAACGTGTTAAATGTGTTAAAAATGTGAAAATTATATTAAACGTATCAAAAACGTGTTAAACGTGTCAAGGATATGTTAAACGTGTCAAGGATGTGTTAAACGTGTCAAGGACGTGAAAAACGTGTTAAACGTGTCAAAAACGTATTAAACGTATCAAGGACGTGAAAAACGTGTTAAATATGTCAAAACGTGTTAAACGTGTCAAACGTGTCAAAAACGTGTTAAACGTGTCAAAAACGTGTTAAACATGTTAAAAACATGAAAATCATGTTAAACATGTCAAAAACGTGTTAAACGTGTTAAGGACGTGTTAAACGTGTCAATGACGTGTTAAATATGTCAAAAACGTGTTAAAAGTGTCAATGACATGTAAAACGTGTTAAATGTGTCAAAACGTGTTAAACATGTCAAAAACGTGTTAAACGTGCCAAAAACGTGTTAAACGTGTCAAAAACGTGTAAAACATGTTAAAAACGTGAAAATCACGTTAAACGTGTCAAAAACGTGTTACACGTGTCAAGGGCGTGTTAAACATGTCAAGGACGTGAAAAACGTGTTAAATGTGTCAAAATGTGTTAAACGTGTCAAAAACGTGTTAAACGTGCCAAAAACGTGTTAAACATGTCAAAAACGTGTTAAACGTGTTAAAACGTGAAAATCATGTTAAACATGTCAAAAACGTGTTAAGGACGTGTTAAACGTTTCAAGAACGTGAAAAATGTGTTAAATGTGTCAAAAACGTGTTAAACGTGTCAAGGACGTGAAAAATGTGTTAAATGTGTCAAAACGTGTTAAACGTGCTAAAAACATGTTAAACGTGTCAAAAACATGTTAAAACGTGAAAATCATGTTAAATGTGTCAAGAACGTGTTAAACGTGTCAAAATGTGTTAAATGTGTCAAAACGTGTTAGACATGTTAAATGTGTCAAAAACGTGTTAAACGTGCGAAAAACGTGTTAAACGTGCCAAAATATGAAAAATATGTTAAATGTGTGAAAAACGTGTTAAACGCGTTTAATGTGTGAAAAACGTGTTAAACATGTCAAAAACATGAAAAACGTGTTAATTTGGAATTAAAATTCCGACCTAAAAATATTAGAATCGAGAACTATAAAATCACACTAACCAATTTTTTTCTACCCATCTTTCAAACAATTTTTCCCAAACTACCTACTTTTTTATTCACTTTCTCAAAACTACCCACATTTCTCCTTCTAAATCATTAATTATCTATTTAATTACCTATATTCCACGCTAAATTCATTAATTACTTTATTTTATAAATATAAATATATATAACTAAAATTAATAATATATATTAGAGAAATGATTAGGTGAGGGAATTTGGTGAGGAAATGACGTGGCATAATCTTATTCGATGAAAAAATAAAATAATTCCTCTCTTTTCTCTTTTTCCTCCCACTTTTACATTTTCCAACCGTGATGCCACGTCATTCCCTTACCAAATTCCCTCACTCTATCACTCCTCTATATATTAAATAAAATATATTATATAAATATTAAAATAACACATATATATAAATGTAATATATAATTAAATTAAATATTATAAATTAAATAATTTAAATAAATATTATACACTAAAATAAAATAAATTACCTAAACTTTTAATATTATATATTAAAATAAAATATATTATATTATATAAATATTAAAATAATACCTATATTACATAAATATTAAAATAACACTTTAATTTTATGTAAACGGGTGAAATATTATAAATATTTTAAAGTTTATATAATTTATTTTATTTTAAGATTTTATAAATTGATTACTTTTATAAATATTTTAAAGTTTAGGTAATTTATTTTAAAGTTTTATTTATTTTATTTTATTTTACGGTTTATGTTATATATTTTATTTTAATTTATAATATTTATTTTAATTATTTAGTTTAGTATATTTAGTTTTAATTATATATATTATATTTATAAAATTAAATACAAATAAAATATATGTATTATTTTAATATTTATGTAATATATGTGTTATTTTAATATTTATATAATATAATATATTTTTAATATATAATATTACATGTGTATGTAATATATTTTATTTTAGTTTATATTATTTTAAATTATTTAATTTTTAATATTTATTTTTAATTATATATTATATTTATAAAATTAAGTAAAAATAATATATATATATATATATATTATTTTAATATTAATGTAATATAATTTATTATATATATAATATTAATTTTAATTATATATATTTGGGCAAATTACTTGGGTGACCCTCGAACTATCTCGATCGCTCACTTTTAGCCCTCAAATTAATTTTTGAAACAAATCGGCCCTTCAACTTTTATAAAGGTCACCAATGACCTTTCCGTCAACTTTTTAGTTAAACATAATGGTTTAAATTTTAAAATATTATTTTTTATATATTATCTTTAATCTTATATTTTATAATTATTTATATAATTATTAAATCGTTTATACATAATATTATATATATTTTTAAATTTTATATAATTATTAAATCTTTTATATAATATATAAATAATATGTATATATTATTTATTTTTATCTATATCTATATAAAATAAAGTTTAAAATAATTTATATAACAAATATACATATATAATTTATATATATTATCTTTAACTAATTTATATATAATATTTATATAATATATATTTTAAAAAATAATTTAAGTGTTAAAAAGTAATTGAATAGTTAATAGGTTACAATTACTTTTAACCTTTCAAGTTATTTTGTAAAATATAAATTCTATAAATTTATTTATATATATATATATATATATATAATTAATGATTAGAGATAATACATATAATTTATTTTTAAACTTTGTTTATATATATATATATATTTATATATATATATATATATATATATATATATATATAAAAGTAAATAATATATATATATAAGTAAATAATATATATAAAAGTAAATAATATATATATATATAAGAGATTTAATAATTATATAAATATAAAAATTAATAATAAAATATGAGAAATGATTAGGTGAGGAAATTTGGTGAGGGAATTTTGTCCTCTTATTCACTGAAAAAATCAAATAATTTCTCACTTTTCTCTCTTTCCTCCCACTTTTACATTTTCCAACCAATGTGATGTCAAGTCATTCCTCACCAAATTCCTTCCCTCTATCACTTCTCATAAAAGATATATATATATATATATAATATTATATATAAACCAAATTTCCTCCCTCTTTCACTCCTCTTAAAAGATATATATATATATATATATATATATATATATATATATATATATATATATATATATATATATATATATATATATATATTTATATAATATATATTTTAAAAAATAATTTAAGTGCTAACAGTAATTGAGTAGTTAATAGGTTACAATTACTTTTAACCTTCAAGTTATTTTGTAAAATATAAATTCTATAAATTTATTTATATGTATATATAATTAATGATTAGAAATAATACATATAATTTATTTTTAAACTTTGTTTATATATATATATATATATATATATATATATATATATATATATATAAAAGTAAATAATATATATATATATATAAGTAAATAATATATATATAAAAGTAAATAATATATATATATATAATAATTATATAAATATAAAAATTAATAATAAAAGATGAGAAATAATTAGGTGAGGGAATTTGGTAAGGGAATTTTGTCAAAAAAATTTTGTGAGGAAATGATTTGGCATAATCTTATTCACTGAAAAAATCAAATAATTTCTCTCTTTTCTCTCTTTCCTCCCACTTTTACATTTTTCCAACCAATGTTATGCAAAGTCAATCCTCACCAAATTCCCTCCTTCTATCACTTCTCATAAAAGTTATATATATATATATATATATATATATATATATAATATTATATATAAACCAAATTCCCTCCCTCTTTCCCTCCTCTTAAAAGATATATATATATAATATTATGTATAAGCGATTTAATAATTATATATATAAATATAAAATATAATATTAAAGATAATATATATAAAATAATATTTTAAAATTTAAACCGTTATGTTTAACTAAAAAGTTGACGGAAAGGTCATTGGTGACCTTTATAAAAGTTGAAGGGCCGATTTGTTTCAAAAATTAATTTGAGGGCCAAAAGTGAGCGATCGGAGTAATTAAAGGGCCCCAAAGGTAATTTGCTCCATATATTTATATTTATAAAATAAAGTAATTATTGGATTAGGGTGGAAGATGTGTAATTAAAAGAATAATTAATGATTTAGAGAGAAATGTGGGTAGTATGGGAAAGTGAATGAAAATGGTAGTTTGGGAAAATTGTTTGAAAGGTGGGTGGAACAAGAATTGGTTCCAAATTACACTATATTAATATTAAAGTATCTAACAAACATAAGAATTGGAATTGGACCCTCCAATTCCAATTCCAATTCCAATTTCAATTCCAGGGTTACACCCTTAATTTTTTTTATTCTTCCACAAACTAAATTTAACGAATAAAATAAATAATTGGAAGAAAATAGTGAAGAATCATCTCATTTATAAAAAAAGCCATCAATTTACAATTAATGATGAGTAACAAATATATACATATTTCTGTTGAGTCTAAAAATAAAAAAATCCCACAATTAACACTAAGCAAGAAGATAGTGCATCAAATATGGAATTACTTAATTTTAAATAATTGGATATTTTAACAAATAAAATTAAAAAACAAACTATACCGAGATCGATTTCAACGAACTAAACTGAGTTGTCTGCTCCTTTTGAAAGTTCCCAATTCTACTAAAGCAAAAAAGAGAACAAAATAAGTTTTAGTTATAAAAAATAAAGTAAAAAGATGAATATAACATATTAAGATAACTTAACAAATGAAATCATGAGAAAATAACAAATGAAAATGTATGTGTTATGTGTGTGAGAGATCCAACCTAACATATTTATCTATCTAGATTAGTTTGCTTTCATAAATATTTAAGATTTCAAGTAGTTAATAACCTCTCCAACTAGAAGGGGTTGATGTGATAATATTAAGCACAAAATATGAACTAAAACCAATAAAATAACTGTAAAAGGACAAACCACTTCTTATTCAAAATGTATTATTACTTGTCTTGCCGAACTTTATTAGTAATTTCAGGGGTGATAGTATTACTTAAGAGCTCATTTTAGTTGAATTCTAAAATAAACTACACATACAAAAAGAGATATGATATTTGACAAATTAACTTATCACGTTCGAGATGGTTTTCTAGATTACTGATATATCAAAATAATGGTACTAGCAAACACATAATCAAACTGCAAACATGTTTAGAATGTACAATGTGAATGAACAATTAACCATATACAAGATGATATACATCAAAGAGAAAAAACACACTATCTCGAATAAAAAATTACTAAAAATTTTCTACAAATAATAGTCTGATTTATCATCAAATTTATAAGATGGACAGTAAGTATAATGCAAATTCTAATGAGTAATCCCTGCACAATTATTGAGGTGCAACACATAGTTATTAATGATATTGCATAAATAACATTAAGAGCTTGTTTGATAAATGAGTTATTTGTATAAATTCTTGATTTTTTTTCAAATAATCCTTGTTTGATGAAATTAGTAAAAAACTGGATTTTTTTAATTTTATTCCTATTATACCCCTCCCTTATATATATATATATATATATATATATATATATATATATATATAATAATATTTTTTAAATGAAATAATTTAATTTATATTAAATATAATTTTAAAATATAATAAAATAAATATTAAAAAATTATAAATAAGTTAATATTAACTTTTATTAATACATAAATAAAAATTTAAATAAATACTAATTTTATAAATCACTACTATTATAATTTAAATATTACATAAAATAATATAGTATATTATAATTTTATTTATATTGTGTATTTATTTTTATTTAATATAATTAATATAAAAATTTTACATGAAATAATAACCAAAATTCAAACAAGCTTATTAGAATATTTATTTAGAATAATTGTTTAAAGTTAGTTTATATATATCAAAAAAAATTAAATAAATTTCATTATAAATATTTAATTTAAGCTTATTAGATAATATAATAGGTTATAATTTTATTTATATTTTAAACTTATTTATATTTAATATAATTTTTTAAATGAAATAATCTATTAATTTAATTTATATGAAAATAAAATTTATAATGTAATAAAATAAATATAAGATATATATATATATTATTTTTTATTAATATAAAATAAAATATTTAAGTTATAAGGGTAATTTGAATATATTAATTAATAAAATAATTAAGTTTTGGGATAAAATTTGGGTTTTATTCCAAAAACCAAAGATCAAAAAAGCCCTAAGTCATTGTTTGATATGAGTTCATTATCTAATAAATATTTTAATATCTTTACTATTAATTATTATAAAGTAAATACATTTTATACCGCTGTTAAGCGGACTCAAAACAAGCTAAATATAATGTACTTTAATCTCACAGTACATGAGGATACAAAATAACAAGCAACTAAGAGATTTGACCTAACTTACTAAATTAGTACAAACAAGACATTATTTATGAGATTTCAAAAGTTTACCCATTTTATTTCTCTACCATTATTTCATTAATTTTACATTAGTACATCAACATAATTAAGATAATAAGTTAACCATCTATTTTTAAGATGCATTATCAATTAGAGCTCTCAATAAATTTAAATTTGAAATGTGTAATCACATGGATAACTGCATCTCTCACATCATTCATCGAATTCTTCAATATATAATAATAAAATATTTTGCTTATAACAATATTAAAAAAATAAATATTAGAATTACAATTCAGAACTAAAATGAATGAAATTGAGAATTATAAAATCAAATT